>NC_062576.1:24585000-24887500 GCF_022837055.1 Prionailurus viverrinus
CTGAGATTAAATGGCTTAGGGGAACATCTGTTGTTTTCACCTGCCCAGGATCCATTTTCTGTTCTGGTAACAGCACCCTGGGTTTCCACGTGCAACCATCTATCCCCCTTTCTCAGTCTATGAGATTTGGGGGTATGTACCCAGTCTCCCTGCACGTCCCCTACCCCCTAGTTCCAGATCTACCTGTTAGTATATATCACTCCTTGGCTATGGTGATCTAAACTGGCTATGGTCTAAATTGGCCCGAAGAGAGTAAATTCCAGGACTTGGGTGGGCACAGTGGGAAAGGAAGGTGAGGACCCTTTCAGAGGGTCACTTCAGCTGGTGTCATGTAAGCCTAGAGCTGCTGGTGACCACTTTTCCAAGCTGGGGAGAGCCTTCCTAAGAATAAAACCCAGAGGAAAGCAGAGCTCAGTGACAAAGAGATGACATCATCTGAGCCCATGGATACAGCTGTGTTTGGGTTTTTCATTTATGTAGGTCGAGAAATTCCTTTTTTTAGTTTAAGCCAGTTTAAGTTGGAGGTCTATCATTTGCAGCTGAAAGGACTGTGACAAATACAGATGGACCGAGGACAAAGGGGGAGGAGAATGAGATCCTTGTCTCTTACCTTCCTGCTGCTTTCTGTGAGCCACTGGATTCTCTGTTGATAGAGTTCAATAGCTCTGCCAAAACACCAGAAAGACTCATCATCCAAGGTCACCTTCATCAGTGAGCAACAGCCACTTAACATGCATGGGAAGAAGGTGTGGATGGGATTTTGGGGTAATGTCTTGCTTGCTCTTCTCAAATCTGTGTCTCCTCAGGTGGGACTTCCCAGTCACCTGGAGAGGATCATAAATGCCCAACGGGGGCATTTCAGCAGCATGTTCTCAGTGGACTGATTAACAGAAAAAGACTTAGTTTTTCTAGTCTAGGGGAACTTCTTGAATGTGCCTTATTGCAAACCATTCCAATGGCTGGATGGAGACAGCATGTAACAGGTGCTCCAGTTGAGGACTCATCACTTGAATGTAACTGTTGCCCTCATTGAGAACAGGTGGGATTTGGGAGCCTACTGAAGGGCAAGCAAGACCTTTGATGTGAAATCATGGGGCAGTGGGTGGCGGGGAGAGTTTTAAGGTACAAATAGAGCTTGGAGCATGAACTTCATAATGGGACAGGCTGGTCCTTGAGATTCAGCTCTGCCGTTTACTAGCTGTGTGACCTTCAACAGGTGTGGTAACCTCTCTGAACCTAAGCTTCATCATCTCCAACAAGAAGATAATACCAGGACTCTACCCAAGTCAACTTGCCAGAAGTCAACTTGCTGAAAATCCAATTGATTCCCTGAAAATCTATTTGAATTAACCGAAGAGGCTTGAACATTCCTTAACATGCTCGATTCACAATTAAAACCAATCAGCCAAGGGGTGCCTGTGTGGCTCAGTCGGTGAAGCCTCCGACTTCAGCTCAGGTCATGATCTCAAGATTCTCACGGTTTGTGTGTTTTGGGCCCCGCATTGGGCTCTGTGTGGATGCTCAGAGCCTGCTTCGGATTCTCTGGCTCCCTCTCTCCACCCCTCCCCTGCTCATACTCCCTCTCTCGCAAATAAATAAATAAACATAAAGAAAATCAGCCAAAATATTGCAGAATTCTTTAAAAACCCGTTTAAACCTTCATATCCAATATACATTGTTATAAAAGTTAAAATGTTTTGATAAATCTGGAAAATTGGTCAGTTAGCAACTGAATTTTGGATAATTGACTTGAGAGTGACACTATATTTCCAGTTGTTGTGAGGTTTAAATAAGATAATACATGTAGCCCTCAGCAGAATTCCTGACACGTTAATAAATGATGGGTATTTGTTATTATTATAGCCTTTTAGGAAACCTTATGCAAACAGTAATCATGGATCATAGATTTCTATAGCAGGGATGGAATGTATACATGTACTATGAAAAGCTGGTTTTGACATGCAATTTGCAAAAGTATAAACTCAGTCTGTCATTGAAAAAGTGGTCACTCTTAACTATTTCACATCAAATGAAGGTGTAAGGTTTTATGTGCTCGCCTCAAGGGCCCATGGATTTTATTTTATTTTTATTTTATTTATTTATTTATTAAAAAAAAATTTTTTTTTTAAACGTTTACTTATTTTTGAGACAGAGAGAGACAGAGCATGAATGGGGGAGGGGCAGAGAGAGAGGGAGACACAGAATCGGAAGCAGGCTCCAGGCTCCGAGCCATCAGCCCAGAGCCTGACGCGGGGCTCGAACTCACGGACCGCGCGCGAGATCGTGACCTGAGCTGAAGTCGGACGCTTAACCGACTGCGCCACCCAGGCGCCCCTATTTTATTTTTAAATGTTTATTTATTTATTTTGAGAGAGGGAGAGAAAAAGCATGCATACTGCATTTCTTTGATTACTAGAAAGAGTGAACACTAAAATATATACACTTTTAGGGGCACCTAGGTGGCTCAGTCGGTTAAGCGTCTGACTTTGGCTCAGGTCATGATCTCATAGCTCATAAGTTCGAGCCCCTTGTCTGGCTCTGTGTCAACAGCTGGGAGCCTGGAGCCTGCTTCAGATTCTGTGTCTCCCTCTCTCTCTCTGGCCCTCCCCCACTTGTGTGCTCTCTCTCTCTCTCTCAAAAATAAACAAACATAAAAAAAATTTTTTTTATTATAAAAATAAAAGAATATACTTTCAGTGTTTTGTATGCCATCTTCTATGAATTGTTTATTCATCTTCTTTGTCCATTTTTCAATTTTGGTGTTTCGTTTCATATTGATTAGTTAGGCCTCATTATATAGAATATTACCCTTTCTTGTGTGTATTTTACAAAGGCTATTGTATACCTTTAAAATACAATCCTGGTCTTTTTATTAATAGAGTCTGACTTTGCATATATAGACAGAAAAGTCTTCTATTTCTAAGACCACACAGTCAACTTGAATATTTTCCTTTTTTTTTTTTTTTGACTTCAGTGATTTTAATTTTTATGTTCATTTGCCATCTTATTTTGGTGCATCAATTCACTTCTTCTTTTCTAAATGATAAGTTGACTCTCCAAAACAGTTTACTAAATAATCCATTCTTTCCACTGATTTCCACCCCCCCCCCTTTTTTTTTCATCTATTTATTTTGAGGGAGAGAGTGTAAGCAGGGGAGGGGCAGGAAGAGGGAGAGAGAATTCCAGGCAAGCTCCACACTCAGCACAGAGCCTGATGTGGGGCTCCATTTCATGAACTGTGAGATCATAACCTGTGCTGATATCAAGAGTTGGGCGCCCAACCAACTGAACCATCCATGTGTCCAAAGGGCTCATGGGTTTTAAAAGGCTGAGAAAAATTGGTATGGTCCAATCTCTTCATTTGAGGAAAGAGGCAATCAGGGCCGGAAGTGGGAGAGGCCCGGTCAAGAACCCAGAGATTGTTGTCTGAACAAAGTTACTTTCAGGTTGCTGAAATGAGGAAATTCTTGAGCTCTGGGGTTTTTGAGAAGATACTGAAAAACATACTTACCCAGAAAGCTTTGATTCAAATTGGTGGATCATCTGGGTGGAGAAGTGCACTTTCCTCATGACATCGCTGCCCTCCTCCCTGAAGAAGCAAAGTCTCATGAAGGGGTCTCTTGGGCCCGGGGGCGGGGTGTGTCATTACAGGCTTGGGGGTGAAGGGAGTGGAGCTAGACTTACAGTACTGTGGTGCCCTGGCTAATCAGGTCAGCCAAGGTGAGCCTCTCAAACTGTAAACTGTGTGTGGAAAGCCAGTCTTCCGGGTCCTCCCAAGCTGAAGGTTGGGTCTCGTCTCCCTGTAGCCTCTGTGAGACAGAGCCAGAGTCAAACAGAAAACTGGGAGAGAGAGGGCAAGGCTGAGGATGCCCTAGGTTCCCTCCACACGGATGCCCAAGGGTTGCCAACTCTGAACGCAGTCTGAGAACCCACCTTGCCAAGGGAACTGAGGAATAAGGAGGCCTGTGTCCTAAGCCAGTTGCTCTGGGAATCCCCATTCTCATCCGTCACCTCATCCCCACTATGTGGGGACAATTCAAGGGTCACTCACCACATGCTGCCTCAAGAGAGACTGAATATACAGACAGACGGTGGCTAGACCATATATGACAATACAACTCCGACCCACGACCTCTGTAGCCACCAGTCCATGAAGCCAAACCACAATTGTAGCCACTGGTCCAGAAGGGTCAGGACTTGGTCAATGACTGCCAGCTTTCCTATTTTTTATTTCACATCCAGCTCAGCACCCACCAGAGAAGGCCGAATATGCCCTCAAAACCAATCCTATGAGATGCCCGCCTCCAAATTCCTTAAGCGAACACCTTCCTTCAGGGTACACATGAAGCTTTCCCCTTTTTCACCATAAAGCTTTCCGGCTCCCTGCGTTTGAGTCTCTGCCAAACACAAGTGAAGGTGGCTGACTCCCTTGCTAGAGCAAGCTCTAAATAAATTGCCTCTGTTCGCATATGGGTGGTTTTGCTTATTTCTACATTTGGATTTTCTGTATCTTCCCAGGTGTATGAATTTTGCCTTCTATCAGTCTGAAGGGTCCTCAACAAACATTTGTTGGCTGATGGGAGGGAATGGATTTATCCTGTCTAGTCCAGAGAAGACAGGAGCAGCAGGTAAGTTTTAAATATAGAATTTCCCCACTATTGTAGGAGTCTGGCCATGAAAAGGACTCTACCCCTTGCTTATACCTAGTGACATAGTTACATAGTCCTAAGCTCAGGATTTGGGTGGTGGCCTTGGTGGTGGAACCAAAGTTATTCATGGCAAGCATTCAACACTGGTGATGCTTTCCAGGAACCAGAAGGTAGAGAAAACTGACCGGAGGCTCTGAGCCCATTTGGCCTTGATCAGCCTCTCCTGGAGGTTGGCATTTCTTCCTCTTCCTGGTGGGTGTTCCTGAGCCCTTCTATGCACTAGGCGTGGTCAGTGGTGGTAGGGCTACAGTGTGAACAAGACAGAAATGTTCTTGCCTTCTTGGAGCTTACATTCTAGAGTGGGCAGGGGGACAGAAGAGAAGAAATGAAATCTATGTATATAATTTCAAAAAGGAATAGTTCTAGTGAGAAAATGGAGCAGGGGAATGTGATATACAGTGAGTAGGGTAGAGATGGGGAGGTCACTTCAGCTGGGGTGGGGATCAGAGGAGGCCTCTGTGAGCCATCACCTGGAGATCAAGAAGGAACCTGCCCTGTGCATGGCTAGGGAACACACATTCTGGGCAGAGGCATGGAGCGGGGAAGGAGTCAGAGTGTTTGAAGAGCAGAAAGGTGGCCACTGTGGTCGGTGTAACATGACACGAGTAGGGGCTGGGTAGGTGTGCAAGGCCTGGTTCAGGCCGGGCTTCCAGTGCAATCACTGTTGTTTGTGTGATACACCTAGGATGTAAATGTTGCCAGAATTGGTCATGACTCACTCAGGGTGTGGAACAGCATCATAAGGGAGGCCGGCTCAGTCCCACTATGACAGAAACTGCCATGCAGCATCTGATGACTGGGGAGTAGGTCTATACACTGTTTATCCCACCAAGACCCCCATCTACATTCAAAAATGGCTGCGCCCATCTCCCGGGCACTTGCTTGAACCTTAAGTTACTGGGTCGTATTTGTCAGGGCTTTCATTGTACTGGGTGAGGTGGAGGACAGGAGGTTGAAAATTCTGTGGATAGCTGATTGAGCTCCACTAGGCAGGGTGGAAGACACAGGAAGAGGAAAGTCTAAAGAAGAGCAGGAGAGGAGAGAGTGCAGTATGTGGGGTTCTCCATCCACTTGCTTTGTGATGCTGGCCCAGTGGGTGCGGCTCTTTTCTCACCTGGGACACAGGAATGTGAAGCTACGGCAGCACCCAGCTGTGCATGTTGCTGCATTAACAGATCTCGACAATGGGGCGCCCGGGTGGCTCAGTCTGTTAAAAGTCTGACTCCTGATTTCGGCTCAAGTCATGATTTCACAGTCATGCATCGGGCTCAGTGTGGAGCCTGCTTGGGATTCTCTCTCCCTCTCCCTGCCCCTCACCCACTTGTGCTCCTCCCATGCTCTCTTTCAAAATAAATAAATAAAACTTAAAAAACAACAACCTTAAAAAAAAAAACCCAAACCAGATCTGAACAATGATCCTTATTTCCCCCCTCAATGAAAATGAAATGTTATTATATTCCAGCTAGATAGCATTGTATGCCCTCAGTTCTGTGCCTGAAGCCTGCTCACTGCCCTGTTTCTAAAGGAAATTAGCAAAAGAAAGAGAAAGAAAGAAAGAAAGAAAGATTAGCAAGTGTTAAAAAAGTTGAACAACACTAAGAGCAAACACTTGAATAGCACTTATTATGTGTCAAGCACTGTTCACACATTAACTCATTTAATGCTACAAAGGTGTTACTGTCATTACCCCATTTTACTGACAAGAAAACTGAGGCACATGGGGCACCTGGATGGCTCAGTCGGTTGAGTGTCCAACTTCAACTCAGGTCATGATCTCATGGTTCCTGTGTTCAAGCCCCACGTATAGCTCGTTGCTGACAGCTCAGGGCCTGGATTCTGTGTCTCCCTCTCTCTCTGCCCCTCCCCTGCTCATGCTTGTCTCTCTCTCTCAAAAATAAGTAAACATTAAACATTTTTTAAAAAAATTAAAAAGAAAGAAAACTGAGGCACAGAGAATTTAAATAGTTTTCCCAAAGTCACACAAGCTGGTATGTGGCACAGCTGAGATTCAAACCCAAGCTCAAGTTAGCTCCAAACTGTGACTATTCTAATAAAGGATTGAGGGAGAACTGATCAAAAGGTAAATTTCTCGTGTGATTTTATGCTAATTAATGTCCTGCCCTTGAACAGCATCAACTAAAATCATGGTCCCCCCCCCCCCATCTCACATTTAGGGAAACCCTGCTTTACATAGTATGAACACTAGATGTCACTCTCTCCATCTTTCAGGACTCAACTTGACTCCCTGGCTGAGGACTCCGTGCATGGTGGATTGAGAATTCACCTTTCTTCCATTTCACTTGAATTTGAAATAAAATATCATGTTTTGGGGCATGGATTTTGTATCATTAATATTTGAAGGTCCACCATTAACACATAGACATTATAGATTTTGATGGTAGGGCATACTGATCATATAATAAGGTATGTGCTTTACATAGAGAGTCGTAAGCTCTTTACGTTGGGGTGATCCTTTCCATCTTTCCCACTGCTATTCATTTGTGAGGTATAGGAGGTCCCAGCTGTGGCTGATAATTGTATGAGTGGCCCTTGTACACCTGGGAAGTCATGTATTTGACATGAAATTAGATGAAGCAAAGACCCATATTATCAACATCTGAAGTCATTGAAAGAATCCCCCAGAATCTCAAGACTCTACTGACATTTCCTCATATTCTTTTCATTAAAATTGCTTTCCTATTAGTGACAATACTTGAGAAAAGTAAAATAGGACCATTTTCCTGATTGTTTAATTGCCAGCCTTAAAACTGTATTGTTTTTGGACTGATTATCGTTTCAAAGGTATCATCTTTAAACTCTTGTGTAGATGAGGTCGATGATTATAGGCCAGGCTTGTACCTAACAACTCCTGATCACAATAGTTTCTGTAGTAGAGTGAATTCTGAGTTCTAGACACTCTAGCCACCATTGTGGGAAAATAGTTCATTGACATGAACTAAAACCTAAAAGTCAGTCTAAAACAACAGTTCTGGTTATTCTAGAAGTTAATTCTCCTGCCATAATGCTCTTGCTCTGATAGTACTTCTGAAATGGATTTTTGGATCTAGGTTTTAGGGGATCCTCACAGAAAGACAAATCTTAGAAAGGGGAATTTTAGAATTACATTCCTTAGTCTTCAGGCTTTGATAATATAGACAATCTTCATATACTCCTGAATATTTAATGATATGGCCAAAAAGGCTATAGAATTTGCATAAAAGCATAGATATGCCTGTCATTTCTAAAGGCAGAGGACGGGTTATATGGTTAAGCATCTGTCTCTTGCTTTTGGTTCAGATCATGATCTCAGGGTTGCAGGATCGAGCCCTGCATTGGGCTCCATGCTGGGTGTGGAGCCTGCTTGAGAATCTCTCTCTCTCTCTCTCTCTCTCTCTCTCTCTTTCTCTCTCTCTCTCTCTCCCTCTCTCTCTCCCCCTTTCCTTTACCCCTCCCTCCCCCCACTTGCACTCTCATAAATAAATAAATAAATAAACAAACAAATAAATAAAGGCAGAGGATTAGAGATGAATGCTTAACTAATCTTTTTAACTCCAAGATCATATGTGAAGAAAGAAATAACACATTCTGCATTCCCTGACTATGACTTGTAAGCGCTGTAACTCACTTAAAGCACTATGGTTTTTACCAGTAAATCCTGTGTCTGGTTAACATGTGTAACCAGTAGTCCATTGTCTGGATTTTGGCCGAGTCCATGGATATCCTTCTGGTCCAAGTGCTTCTTTGAATCTCTGTCATTGTTTCTCCTTACACTACAAAACACACAGTGAGCGATTGATCAATGTCCCAGCACTAGACATTGACTCCACATTGTCAGGTTCTCCAGAGACATTTTTATTTCCCTATGGTAAATGGGAAGGGTTCCTGCAGAGTCCTGATAAGAGGTGGGCTCCAGGTTCATAAGACATTTTATTCTATGGTTCTGGTAGTGAGAAAACTGAAGCCCTTGGGCATAAGATGATGCCATGACCATTTATCCAGTCTCGCTTCAAGACAAGTATTCCCCCATCGACTGTCTTGAACAAAATGTTGTTACTATTGTTTTCATTTGAAAAAATCAAAGATCCTTACCAGTGGTTCTCCAGAAACTTATCATCTTGACCATGGAAGACATGACTAGTATCTGTAGCCATTATAAAAACACCCAACACTTATTTTCCTAGAGAGAAAACAGAATACCAGAAAAGAGAAAGATAAATGGAGCATAGAGATAACAGCCTTGGGGTGTCTATAGTCAACTCAATTCTCCTGTCATTGATCCATTTAATAAGTGCTTATTGAACACCTCCTAGGTATCAGGCTTTGTGTGCTAGGTGCTGAGGATATGGTGAACAAGGTAACAGCGGCTTTTCAACTTTAGCACTGTTGACATTTTGGACAGGGTCATTCTTGCTTGTGAGGCTGTGGGATGCTGCTAAGCCTCGACCCACTAGATGCCAATAGCATTCTTGCCTCCCGAATTGTGACAACCAAAATGTCTCTATGGAGTGCCTGGCTGACTCCGTGGGAGGAGCATGTGACTCTTGATCTCAAGGTCATGAGTTCGAGCCCCATGTTGGGCGTAGAGATTACTTCAATAAATAAAACTTAAAAAAAAAATGTCCCAAGGGGTGCCTGAGTGGCTCAGTGGTTGAGCATCCAACTTTGGCTCAGTGGTTGAGCATCCAACTTTGGCTCAGGTCATGATTTCACAGTTCATGAGTTTGAGCCCTGCATCTGGGCTGTCCGCTCTCAGTGCGGAGCCTGCTTTGGATCCTCTTTTCCCACCCCCCACCCCCACCTCTGTTCCTACCCTGCTCATGCTGTCTCTCAAAAAGTAAATAAACTTAAAAAAAAAAAAGTCTCTAGGCATGGCCTAACGTCTCATGGAGGAGCACAGTTGTCCCAGTTGAGAACCACTGAGCTAGATATCTGTCTTTGCCTCAGAGAGCTTACATTCTAGAGGGGGAGACAGATGTTAAAAAATTAAATATAGACGGGGCACCTGGGTGGCTCAGTCAGTTAAGCTTCCGACTTGGCTTAGGTGATGATCTCGCAATTCGTGAATTCAAGCCCCACGTCAGGCTCTGTGCTGACATCTCGGAACCTGGAACCTGTTTCAGATTCTATGTCTCCCTCTCTCTCTGCCCCTTCCCTGCTCACGCTCTGTCTCTGTCTCTCAAAAATAAACATTATGATTTTTTTTTTTTTAATTAGAGTATACAGGAATTGTGGCAAGTGCTAGGAAGGATGTGAACAGGATGATATGATGGAGACTAATCAGGCAAGGGATCTATTTTTGGATAGCTAAGGTCCTCAGTGGCCATGTAAAGAGCACGGTGAGGGCTGAACTGGGTGGAGAGGGCAATGAGTGACCATAAGGACTTTAAGAAGAGAGAGATGAGGGGCAAATACTGAGATGAGACTGAGTTCTTTTCTTTGCGAACTCCATCTACACTCAAAGAGGTGACCCTGCAGCCTTCTCCTCACAGCTGATCAGCAAGTCAGCAGTGGACAGGAACAAGATGGATCCATCAGATCCTCCCTGGGAATTCGGAATTACGAGCTATGGGGCCACCATGTACATTTAGAAGCAGGAAAAGCCTGTCTTCAGATCAAGAGTAGTGAGTGGTCATCCCCACCTTGGTTTCCCCAGGGCTATTTTCTCCTGCCTTCTTCCTTCTCTGCCGGCTCCTTCCTGGTCTCCCTTCCAGGCTCGCTCTCCTCTACCTGAGCAGTTAAAGTGGTTTAGGTTGGTGTTCCTTGAGGCTAAATTGTACACTCTTCCCTTCTCTATCTGCTTTTCCTAGGTGGTCTTACCCTTCCTTGCCCGTGGCTTCAACTACCACCTACATACATCAATGACTCCCAAAATGTATGTCAAAAATTCAGACCTCCCACTCTGACTGCAGACCCGTGTATTCATCGACACTGGATATTTCCTCCTGAAGTACCTCTAACTCACGTGTCCAAGACTGAATTCATTTATTCCCTACAGACCAATTGTCTTTTCATTGTTCTCCAGCTGAGAGAACACAGCCACTCTCCATCTATTCACATGGGTCAGAAACCTAGGAATTACTCCTGACACCTCATTCCCCATATCCAATCCATCACCTAATCTTGTTAACTTTCCTTCTCTCAAATCTCTCCACTTATCTGTCTCCAGTGACATTCGGTATCCAGGTCACTGTCATCTCTGCCACAAACAACTGCAGTAGACCCTCACTGGCCTCCCTACATCCCCTCAGACGCCCCCTCCAGACCCCCATCCTGTCTGTTCTCACTGCAGTCAGAGTGAGCTTCTAAAAACACAAATCGAATGTCATACGCCCTCTTCTCCCTAAGGCTTCCCTTCATTTCTAGGATGAAGGTCCTCAAGATGGCATTTGAAGTCTGGCATGATCTGGCTGCTGCTGCCCAGCTGTACCTCTCCAGCTTTCCCACTTTATTCCTGCTCCCTGCCCCCCTTCTGTGCTCCACAACTCCTCCCTTCAGTTCCTAGAATGGTATACATTTCCTTTAACCCCAGGGCCTTTTCATGTGCTGTCTTTGCTCTGGAGCATTCTACCTCCTCCTCACCTCCCCCACTCATTCTTGGTATTGCAGCATAAGTGTCAATTCCTCTGGGAAGTCTTCACCTTCCCACTTTATTTCCAGTTTCTTTGTGTTATCTAAACTTTCATAGATCTGTGCTTTCTTTTGGAATACTTTATTTTTAATTTAGAACGATACATCCATTGGTGTGATTTTTTTAAAATTGTGGTGTCTCTCTCCCATTAGACTGTAAGTTACATGAGAGTAGGGACTGGCTAGCAATAAATATTTGGGAGAGGGGAGGTGAAGGGAGAGGAGGAGGTCAAGAAACTGCCTTGGTTCTGGAACTTCTAAATGGTAATCCCAGGCACCTGTGACAGCTGCCTTCACCTTCTGCTCTTGGCTTCCATGAAAAACCCCGTTCCTTATAATTCCCGATATTTCTGCTGAAGCTAGCTCATTTAGGGGTCTGTTACTTGCAACCAAAAAAACATTGGCCAAGACACAGCAAGTGAGAAACTCCAAATGGAGTTGCAGCTTGAAAAATAAAAGCGTGTGTTCTTATGAAATCATTAAATAAAATAGCCTAATGATGGTTCGGCAACTTGCTTTTCTCTCTGGGGTTTTTAATCTTTTATTGAGAGGATGCTTTGTCATCTGGGAAGCACCAAGATAATGTGGCAGTGTTAATGCTAAAAAATGTTTAAAAAACAACTGGCTTTCCTTCAGTACGCCTGGCTGAGAGACCAGTGGCAGGGACTGTTGAAATAGAAATGCCTTGCGAACACTGGATGCCCCACAGTGCTCCGGTTCCTTCTTTTCAGTGAATGATTAACAATCATGAACTCAGAGGCCTACTTGAGGATGGGATTCTAGGGCGATCGATGTGGTCACTGATGGAGGAGGGTGTGGTGTTTCAGAAAGCACCAGAACTTGGGTTTCTTCAATCTGCTGAATGGAATGGGGTTACTGTTAACTGCTTGGTCTGCTTCAACTCAATTGTCAAGGGGTCAAAGGAAATTGAGAATATCAGAGAGCTTTGTAAATACAGAGTACTATAGAAATGTAGAACAGCATCAGAATAACATGCTCCTTCTTCAAGCACTTCAGCATAAAGTGATCATTCATTCCACGAATGTTTTTAGGGTGTTTGCGGGGATGCCAGAAAGAGCTGGTACTGGGGAGGCAGAGAGAACTGGACACAGCCCTTACCCTCAGGTCTTTGCTCAAATGAAACCCAATTAGAGACGGCTCTTTTGATTAGCCCATCTCAAAGAGCACCCCCTCCACCCTGCCTTGTTTTCTCCAGAGCCCGTTTTGTTTTATAATCTGACAAGCTCCAAATTTGCTTATTACTGTTTGCCCCCGCCCATCAACCCACTAAAAGATCCACGAGGGCAGGGACTTAGTTACGTTCATTTCTATTAGACTTTCACCTAATCAGTGCTTAGAACATAGTAGCTGCTCAAAAAAAACATTTGACTAAATGTACTCAGGGCAGGTCCAGAGTTCAGACAAATGTGGGTCACATTACCCTGGGGGACCGAGCTCAGGTGGGGAAGAGAATATGGAAGCTGGCCCTTAGAAGATGGCGTTGTGGGGCGCCTGGGTGGCTCAGTCGGTTAAGCGTCCGACTTCGGCTCGGATCACCATCGCGCGGTCTGTGAGTTCGAGCCCCGCGTCAGGCTCTGGGCTGATGGCTCAGAGCCTGGAGCCTGCTTCCGATTCTGTGTCTCCCTCTCTCTCTGCCCCTCCCCCATTCATGCTCTGTCTCTCTCTGTCCCAAAAATAAATAAACGTTAAAAAAAAAAAAAAAGATGGCGTTGTGGGCAAAAGGAGATAGCTCTGGTGAGCGGATAAAAGAAAAGCTCCCCCTAACTTCCCGGTTTGCTAATAGCTGGATTCTCCTAAACATCCAGAAGAAACCATCCCCAGGGTTTGTATTTTGAATGGCCAAATAACTGAAGTCTTGCCCCCATCCAATACATTTTACATTCTACTGACAATGATTTTTCCGACGTGCAGTTGTTCACCTGTTTAGAAACTGCCATGGTGCCTGTGGGTAATCAAGCTGAACCTTCTTTGCAAGGTTTACTTTCCCTCAGGACCTGTTCTTACCTCTCCACATCATCTCTTACCCTTCTATGGCCCCTGGCAACCCCTACTTACATACACCTTGCTGTTGCATACCCTTCTTAGCTCCAGTTGGATCTACTTCTAGAAACGCCCTTTGCCCTTTTTGTTTGACAAGAAAACCCAGCAAGTCTTTCCTGAACCCCATTTGCTGCCTTCCAGGCCCCAGGAAGGAAATCATTTCCTCCCATTGCCACCCGCCTGGGGCTGCCTCACACCAAGTTGTCACCGTCCTTCTCCCAAGCAGCCTGACTCCTTCCTTGTCCACTGTTGCACCTCCAGCACCTGGAACAGTGCCTGGTTTGCAGGAAGTGGAGGCCTAAGGGCCCAGGCTCCCTAAAGCTTTCTCACTCGGTTCTGAGCTTAGCGTCTGAATGTGCCTCACCCTCTCTTGCCACCCTGCCAACCCTGTGACACTCACCCTCACCTGCATTTCTTCATTTATTTCTCCATCTCTGGGAGAGGAGAGGTCTCTGCTTTTCCTGGCTCCCACTTCCTCTAAGCTCCTCCAAGCGACTCCACAGTGAAGTTCGCCCTGCCAGGAAGTGTTAGCTGGTCTCCAAGGTAACAGACTGCACCACTTTAGCCTGAGGCAGGGACAGGGGGGAAAAAAAACCCAACAACCAAAAACCAAAAAACCTGCCCTCACCCCAGGGAGGACATTACCACTTTGTCGTTGATAACAACCTCTCCCCAGGCACTCTGCTTTTCTCCACCTTTACAAAAGCCTGGAAGCAGGGTTTGGACTTCTTTTCTATTTCTAGTTTAGACCAGTACAGAGCCAGGTTACATCCTGTGGTAGGAACTGAAGACAGATAGAGAGCCTGCAAGGCGCTAGGTCAGGCGTGAAAGGTGGTAACTGTCTCTACTCCTCAGATTCTCTGGGGTCTCCCCAGCACACACCCTGAGAGAGGCCTGGCATTCCTTCACCCCCACCAGGTGTGTCCTCATCCAAACCTGGCTAATACAGCTGCGGGCTCAGTGACCTCTCAGTGTCATAAGATACCATCCACTGCAGTGGTTCCCAAACCCAGGTGCCCATGGGTTGTTTGCTAAGAAAACATACATACATTCGCATTTGGGAGACTGGTACAGAACTGTGGTAGAGTGTGGGAACAGGAATCTTTAACAATGGTCCCAGGTGATTGTGATGTAACCAGCCCTTGACCCATAGTTGGGGACCTCTTCAACTCAACTCCTTTTATGGAAGTCAAGAGAGAAGTGATGTACCCAATGTCTACCAGCTTGTAAAAGGCTAGGAGATCTCTACTTAGTTCATCTAAGTAATTTCTCAAATCACTATCTTCACTTTATGAACCTTTGATTTTATAATTTAGAGCATGTGCTACTTGTGGTAACCATCATACAGCAGAGTACCTCTTCCAATGTTGACACTACTAGTGGCTCCTTTAGGCCAGATGGGAAACAACAAATCCCTCCAAAATCGACATTGTTTACCTACCCGTTACTGTGGGCAGAGTAGTCATGGGTTGAGAGTAGTGTGGCATTGGAAGGGCATTTCGGTGACACCCAACAAAGCAGGAGAGGAGGGAGATCAGAGAGAGGTAAGGAGGTCAGAAAAGGCCGAAAGCAACCAACCAATAGCTAGTCTGTGAACAAGAGGTGAGGGTCCTTGTGCCCACCCTACTGGAAATCCTGGGTAGAAGGGGCTGGCTAGCTTTGAGACACCATTTGGGAAGACATGAAGGCCCAAGACATGTAGTTTAATACCCTCACCATTCCCATTGCTCCAGGATACATAGATTTTTCAACATTTTACAAGAAGCAAACCCCAATACTGAAAGGTCATTGTTACTGACAGAGACAGAGGTCAAGAAATCAGGTATCTGAAAATCAGAGGGAGTTAGAGACCTACTGTTTGCTAGCAACACTTTGAGATGCCAAGGTCTAAGAGGAAATGCGTCCTCAGTCCAGGGAGAAAGTCTTCCCAGCTCACCAAACTTCGCCATGGCCCGAGTGTGGGATGGACACGAACTACTGCACCATTCAGGCTGGAATAGTTGATGTCTCACTAGTAATAAGTGTAGAAAGATGACAAATGACTAGAGGGGGCTTCTTTTCTTAAAAATTTAAATTAAAAAAATTTTTTAAAATATAATTTATTGTCAAATTGGTTAGCATACAGTGTGTACTGTGTGCTCTTGATTTTGGGGGTACATTCCCATGGTTCATCACTTACATACAACACCTAGTGCTCATCCCAACACGTTAGAGGGGACTTCTTAATATTTGGGTCATGAACCCGTGAATGACCCGAAGGTAAACCAATAGCCAGTAGATTTCCTATCAACAAGGTAGCAGGGATCTAGTTAATTGGTGTTCTTTTAAGTGCTACAGAGGGGACAAGATATAGCCTGTGTGGGAAAATTTTCCTGGGTACACAATTCCCAAAAGGGAAACAGTAAAATCAAGGGGTGACGTCATCTAGTTCACCAATCAGTGAAGTTACCACGTAGCAAGATTGCAGAAAGTCTGACAATGAGAGGGGAATGATGGAAGATTAAACACAACTTTATAATAACTTACATACTTTTCCCCTCAACAAAACATATAACATTTATAGGTTGTTTCTAAGCAGGACTACCTTTTATGGTTGTTTGCATTCCTCATCCAGAAGAAGCAAACCATAGATTCAGCTGTTCATGTCTGAGCCAAGAAATCATGCAACTGGGACAAGCTATTTTTATTTCCCTTACACTAGCCAGGACAGCAGAGGTAGTCCTCGATTTGAAGTCAGAGAACCTAGGTTTGAAACCCAGATTCAATAGTAACTAGTTACTGAACCTTGGATAAATTGTTCACCTTGGGTAAATTGATCCATGGTTTTCTGGTCTATAAAATACCACTTCTACTTTACCTTAGGAGGATGATTAAGAGGACATATGGAAAAACACATAGCATGGGAGCACCTGGGTGGCTTAGTTGGTTAAGCATATGAATTTGGCTCAGGCCGTGATCGTACAGGTTGTGGGTTCAAGTCCCACATCAGGCTCCATACCAACAGTGTGCAGCCTGCTTGGGAGTCTCTTTTCCTTTCTCTCTGCCCCTACCCCACTTGTGCTTTCTCAAAACTAAATAAATAAACTTAAAAAAAAATAGCATGAATTTAATGTTAGTTTCTTTCTCCAAACTCTTAATTGAATGCCATTATCTCTTAAACACAATATTTAAAAATTTATGAACTGCCTTAATACAGTAGTTGATATGCTTCAGTTAGAATGTTAGTTATCATGATATTTGGGAAGTTTCTGTTACCTAAGACCTGAGTTCATAGCAGCATTATTTGTAATAGCAAAAAACTTGGAAACAACAATGAACATCAAAAAGGGAGGAAGTAAATCAACACACACACACACACACACACACACACACACACACACACACACAATACAGCCACTAAAAATGCATAAGATTTATATTTACTGAACAAAGATGTCCACCATAAGTTAAAAAAAGTAGTGACAGGTATGTATAATATGATCTTGTTTTTGTTAAAACAACTGAACAGGACATATCCATGACACACATGTATACAACATGCGTATAGACACACATGATATTGTAACACACACATATATTGTAACTATAGCAAAATATCTGCAGGAATACCTAATAAACTGTTAACAGTGATAATCTCTGGAAGGTGGGTTGAGGAGGGACTTTTAATCTCTTACAGTTTTTTTTTTTTAATTCTACAAATGTATTACTGTACCAAAAAAAAAAAAAATCCTTTGCCCCAGTTTAGGGTTATGGTAACTTTCGTCTCCACAACAGCACTTCAGACGAGAAAATGTTTCTGATGATGTAAAAATGAGGTGAAATGCTAGAGTGGCATGAGTGGGAGTGACACCACAATACGAGTTCACTTTGCTACTAATGACATTAGTAAAATATGAGGTAGTCAAAAGCTTTCTTAGATAAGTGGATGGATTGTTTTCTCCTCAAGAACAATTTATCATCAATTTATCATAATAGAAACGGTTTTCTCTGATTGGTTCTTCAACTGCATTTGCATTTTGCCACAGAGATTGAAGCGATGTAAAAGAATGAGGTTTTAAAAAAAAAAAATTATTTAGGAAGGGTGCCTGCATGACCCAGTTGGTTAAGCATCTGACTCTTGGTTTTGACTCAGGTCATGATCTTAGGGTTCTTGAGTTTGAGCCCCATGTTGGGGTCCACGCTGACAGTGTGGAGCCTGTTTGGGATTCTCTCTCTCTTCCCTTCTCTCTGCCCCTCCCCCAGTCTCTCTTTCTCTCAAAATAAATAAACTTAAAATTTTTTATTTAATACTTGAATTGTCTAAGGCAAGTAAATTAAATATTTAAACAACATGAAAATAGTGCCAGACCGCATTTATTTTAGTGACTTGCCTTGACAGATAATAGAGATTGATTTAATGATGACCAAATACAATGGCAGTATTTACCAAAAGGCCATAAAATGGCCAGTTGGGGACAACTACATTTAAAGTGAGATCAAATCCTTGAGTCTATTCCTTTTAGCAGAAATAATTAAAACCATCTTGGCAGAACCAAGTCTTTGTGAAACATACCAAATCTGTGGCTTCTAGATAGCTGAGACCCAAAAGCTTGAAAGAAGCCTCCAGAGAGTTATCTCAGTATCAACAGGGTGCTTGCATCATCCTGGTCCTTTTTGCATTAGTGTCCACATGAGAGCACTGTGAATTCAGTAGTAAAGGGTCTTGAGTCCAAAGGGTCTTGAGTAGCAATGGTCTTAGGTCTTACATCCTAAAGAAACTGGCGTATTACACGGTCAAATACTTACCAATAAAATAACCACACTTACTTATGAAAGGCTGATCTAGGAAAGCCTCTGCTTTTATGAAGGATTTCACTGAAATGATCCTGGCAGACAGGAGATTAGGTCTTTCAAATACAGTTTCATAATTTTTCTTTGTAACCTAGCCCCAAATTTAATTATGATAATTCAGTTCACATGTAAATCACTGTGCCAGGTCTCTAAGGAAAATGAGAAAGCCACATTCCTTGCATTCAAGAGTTTGTAATCCAGTGATCAAGTATTTATAAATAAGAACAGCAGCAATTAACATTTGAACGCTTACTATGTGCCCGGTGCTCTCCTTGTTTTCTCATTTGAACCGATGGTAACCCTACGCCATTAGCCCCATTCTATAGGTGAAAAAAACCAAGGCTCACAGAGGCTAAGTGATTTATCAAGGGTCACACAGCTAGAATTTTGGAAGCAGGATTTGAATCCAGGCACTCTACTTGCCCCAAATAAGTTCTTTTACAGAGGTATAAACAAAGAGAGAAAGCACAAAAAAACTTAAATATGTTGCAAATATGAGAGGTATTAGGGAAAACTGTGAGAAGGAGGTAGTGCAGCCACAACTAAGACAAAGAGCAGGTGTAGTGAAAGAATGGAGAATAGCTGGCTTGTCCGCGTAGGATGAAAAGATACAGTGGTAAGACTGTCTCCTCCTAGAACCACAAAGCCACTGTGGAAAGAACAGCCCAACTGTCCATTAGAGTCACCAATCCTAATGCCAGGCTGCGCCAGCGAAGAAAATGAATGGACAAGCAGCTTATGTGCACATTGTATTTGTGTTAATAAAACCATAAAACTACAAAAAAAAAAAAAAAAGATACAGTGGTGGGGAAAAAACAAAACCGAAAGCCAGATCATGAAGCTATGTTAACGAAGATGGGACTGCATTCTGCAGATTAGGAATGACAGGAACTCAAAAGAAACGATATGCTTTCGTGTTAAGCTTATTTTGGCAGAAGTTATTCGGGTGGATCGAAGTAGATCGAAGTTGAAGGAAGACTGGTTCAGACGGCTGTAGACCAGAACAGCTGTCCTAGGTCAACTGCCCAATGACTATTTATCAAAGGCATTTTCTCCTGGGTTGAGGGCTCTGCTGGTTGTGTGACTTTGGGAAAGTCGGTATACTTTTCTGAGGCCTTGACCTTCATTTTCATCTCGAACAAGTTAACACTGGATATGCTCTCTTAGATTTCATCCAGCTCTACAATCTTATGAGTCTCATGAGAAATCTCTTCTTGAAATTTAATCTTGGGTGGTCATAAGTCTGTGAGTGGAACTGGGACTGAATTGTAGAAAACTTGAATGTGCTTGAAAATGCCATCCCATTGTTTTCTCCTCCTGGGAAAAGAACCAAAACTCTAAAAAAAAGTAATACAGCATTATGCTTTCTATCTTTGATTCCATTTATAAATACCTACTTTTACTTTGTTGCTGGGTAACTGTGACCCAGAAGAGTTGACTTTGCATAAGAGGAACCCAGTCCTTTAGTCTTGGTATTTTTCCTAAAATCTTCTCATACGGTGGTTAGAACAAAGTTAGTGCAAGACTAAGTCAAAATGTGTTTTTGGACTCATGTTATTATGGTTTTTGTTGCTGTGTTTTTTAAGGAGGCTCTATGCCCAACATGGGGCTTGAACTCACAACCTTGAGATCAAGAATTGTATGCTTTACCGACTTAGCCAGTCAGGTGCCTTCATGTTACTGTTTTTAAAGCCAGTCTGTTTTTTCCTAAATTATTACCAAAAAGAAGGAAGTGTTTTCTCCTGCTGTCTTATAAGTTCAGTGGAAGTCTACTATTACAATTTCCAATTGATCTATCGATTAATATTTACGGAACTCTTCAAATACCTCTCCTGTGTTATACATCAGGATAGATTTGGATGGTATAAAGATAGGGTGATCAGCTCATCCCTTTTGCATGGAACTTTCCCAGTTATAGGCCTGAAAGTCTCATGTCCCAGGGAACCCCTCAGTCTCAGGCAAATGGGGATGACTGGCCACCCTAAGAAGATAAGATGCCTTCATGATCCAGAACTCAAGGATGTCCAAATCCTATCTTGTCTTTATCTTCATACTCCCCATGAGTCTCCTGTAAAGGCCATATAAAGGAGAAACAGCAGCAAAGAGTAAATGCAGTGCTTTATTTGATTATTAGCTATTACTCAGCTGGGCTAATCCCAAGACCCCTCGAGAAAGGTGCAGTAAAGCTGTGATGGCGCACATGGTTGAGTCTAGAGACTCTGTACTCTCCTTCAACCCCAATCTAAAAATCTTAGAAGTTAAGATCCTTTGGCCTGCAGTGAAGTAGAAACAGAAGCAAAGATGAATGGCTTAGGTCTATGTGTGAGGAAGAAACACAAGACGGCTGGCTTTGAGGGCCTTGGCTCAGTAGATCTCTCCCAGTCCATAAAAATATGATGCAGAAGAGAAAGCCACATACATGTGTATATGTGTTTTTTTTTTTTTTTTTTTTTTTTACTGCTGAGTGACTCTTCTTATTGGTAAATATGGCCTCATCTACACTCTAGAATAATGGCATCTCTTGCCAAGGAAGGAGCTGGGAGCAGGAGTGTAAAAAGAGACGGAGACCTTCCCCCTGCCCGATGCTAAAACAAAACAAAGAGGCACGGCACTGTCACTGTGTGAATAGGTAAAACCTCTGTAAGAATTCAACTTCTGAAGTAAAATCTTAAAATCAAAGCTTATTTCAAAGCAATAGAAGCCTTTTTAGTTTCTTTAGTAGACAATTTATTTTGATAAACTTGCTCAATAACAAAAATACAAGTGAAGAAAATTATGTTCATTTTATACAGTTTGTATTAACAATTTGTTTTGAAATTATTAATTGAAAAATGTTATAACCAATTAGAAAACAATTCTTAATAAAATTTGGGGTAATATACAGACCTTGATCACAAACTCTAAAATCTCTTGAGGTGATACAACTAGTTAAGTCCTGTGTAGGGAATGCAACCTACAGAGGCCATGTTTTTCCTTCATATATTTTTATCCTTCAAAAATTAGTTCTGAAAGACAGCTTACTATTTTGAATTGTGAATGTAAATTTAATTTTTAAAAGAAGATCAAAGCAGGTTGATAAAACAGTTACTACAATCAGAGTAACTTGTGGCTAGTAGTCTTTTAATAAAGACAAAATAAATGCAACATGTTCTTCCCATGAAGCCCACGATGCGAAATGATAGCTAAGAGTATATCTAAAGTTAGTTTCCAATACTTTTTCAGGGCCTTTCCTCTAAATCAATAGATTGTATGTCACCAGGACTGTTTATTATTTTACTTAAGAGATTAAACAGTGAATTCACAGAACATCAAGCAGGGATATCAAAGCTTTAGGCAGAAGGGTAAAAACCAATGAAGTGTTTTGGTCATTTAGAACATTAAAAAAAAAAAAAAAAAAAAGAGGAGCCATTCTTCAAAAACAAAACAAATGGAAGAGAAAATAGGATAAGAAGTATAAGAGTCAGAAAAGTTACGTACACACATTAACAACATAGAACATGGATTACCTTTGGGAAAAATCATACTGAAATGTTTGCTTTTAATGAATCCAAGATTTTTCATGTTTACAGATGTTTAGGCATGTTCAATAGGAGCTTCCAAAAATTTCAAACTAATTAAGTCTTGTGCAAATAAAACCTATAAACAGTTTTCAGCAGATTTTACAGTGATGTTCTTAGGTCTGAGAAGAATGCGCACACTCTAAAAACAATGTAACAGACAAAAGTTTGACAAATGATTGCACCATAAAACAGTGTTTTATATACAGTTTACAAGATATGATTTCCTGCTATAAATTAATATCGTACTATGTAGTACTTATTATAGTGATCTTTTTAAAAAGCAACTGCTAACAGTTGTCTATCTTTTCACTTACAGAATTTATAGAATTTTAAATGAATGAATCCATTTCATTGTTTGGTCTGGAAGAGTACAAAGATTTGACTTCACATACTACTTGATGGGACAATCTCAATCCTGGGTTAGAGTGCTGACTGGTTAGAGGGAGGGTTCCCCTATCAGCCCTTTGTGCACTGGACCTCCAAGACAATGAGGAAATTAAAGACATTTAATGGTTTGGGTAATAGATACAAATAAAACCTTACATTTTGTAATCTTATATGCAATACCACTGTAAGTGAAAGAAGTAAACAGTGGGGAAATTCTTAGCAGCTGAGAAACTTTCTCTCCCCATGCTTGTGATCCAGTTAAAAATGTTTTGAGAAACTATTTACAATAAAATTCATCTTTTGGAAGAGAAAAGCTCTTGATCATATCATAAATTAATTTGAACCATACTTTGCTAACACTTTATCTCAGTGGTATTAATGGTGACAACCAAAACTTCCCTTCAAAGTGATCCATTTGACTGAGGACCAATCAAATCACAATGGGAAGTGCAATCCCAAATGTCCATAGAACACATCCAGTGGTTTTCTCAGAATTAACTAGACATGATAATACTTGGGGAAGAACGGTCTCCTTCAGTCATTTCCCAAGACGTTTCTTTAACCCTGGGAAGGAAAGGTGTGACATTCCCCCAGAATACTCAAGAAATGCACCAGAGTGGTGGTTCACCTCTTCTGACTCCTGAGTGAGCTGGGACACTGGGGTTTTCTTTCACAATAAAATACTGCTGAGTTAACAGTAAGATATATGAATGTCAAACAAGCCAGTGTGAAACACGTCAGGCTCCTCCATTTTCTTCTTTGAATATCTGAAGAGGCAGCCACATCTCGGAAGTAATCATCTTATAATTTATAATTGAGCTCTTTTGAAAAAACAGTGCATTCATTTCTGTTTGTGTGAAGCATGGACTACACGGGACTCTAACTCTACTGGATAGGGACATCTGGGTTGCCGTTTCACTAAAAAGAAGAAAAACTCAGCTCCATTGCCAAGAAAGAACCTCCTGCCCCACATCTCAAACAGGAGATCGTCATAGTGTTCACCTGGAATAACAACTAAGCACTGATATGAAAGCATGGAAACGTGGAGAAGAGAAATACTGTATTTTAAAACTATTATGGATTCAAGGGTTAGTGGCAATGCTTCTAGGAGAAAACGTAAAGCTGTGGGTTTAGTACAGCCCTTTAAAGTAAATACAAAAATGTTAGCTTCTAGCAAACAAAGGCATATAGCATATAAAGAAAACGTTGTATTGCTCCGGTTTTTGGTAAAGGAGATGTGTTAATAATGCACACAGATGAACACAAATTTCACTTTTATAGCAGAGTGAAGTTAGTGTTGTAGATAGCCAAAATATTATGAACTGACATTAGCAGTGAACTTTGTATTTATGTAAAGTTGTGTGCTTGAACACAGAAAATGCATTATTTGTGTAACAGACTAAGCCAGTAGAAAAAGAGAGCCTTTGTACAACAGACAACAGTTGCCAATAATTTAAATAGTGTCAAGATTCCCCAAATTATAACATTTTACATGATCTTACCTTCTACAATCATATACAAATAAATTAACCCTACAAAGAATTTTAGCTTAACTTAAAATTGGACCTAGAAAGGTATGGGATTATTTGTACCTATTACAAAAACCTGTTAAAATCAAGGGCTGCTACAAAGAATGAGGTAAACTGAAGACTCTCTCCACTACGCAGCCTTCAGATAAATGGCTTTTTTTTCTATTGAGTTCTAGGTTTGCACACCACAGTGTTTTGCTAGCAAAGCATTCAGAGTTCTCTTCCAGGAACGGTTTGCATGTGTGTGTATATAAATTTACACACACATACACACACACACACATATATACACACTGTATACTGCATCAGCAAAATATATATATTATATATATATTTATATAAATATAAGGAATATTTCCCCCACCCACCCACCCCCAACATGTTTCTTAGTGTTTGATTTTTTTTTTGTTTTGTTTTGTACACAGAGAATAGGGAATTTCAGGAATTTTACATACATTTTAGCAAACAAGTTTTGATCTATTGGCTTCTTGGTGTAGTAATGCAACAGCAAATCATTCTGGCACCAAAGGCTCATACCATTACAAGGAAGCTGTGAATACTAATTTCTTAGGAGGTGAGGCCAGCCCCACGTGAACTTCTCTTGTAAGCCTCTGGTCCACCATGATTCATAAATACTTAGAGTTTGTTTTTTTTCCTCAATTAATCGTTAGACATTAAAAACGGAACAACAGAGTCACAAAGGGCCACATGCTTTTCATTATAAAGCATTCTCCTTCACTAGGTTGCTATCACAGTGCAGACCTGACTGCCTGAATATGCTCAGGAGATTTAGTCAATATTGTCTGTATTTGGTTATGGAAAAGGCTCTCCTTATTTGTTTGTTTGTTTGTTTTGTTTTTAAATCCAAAGTGCATAGTGAGAACAAATCAAAGCATTTTTTTTTTCCTTTTCGGCATCAGTTTCATCTAAGCATCTTCCTATGAGAGGACTGCTCAGATGCCTTGCCTTTGTCTTCTCCCCTCCAAAAATAAAAAAATAAAATAAAATTAAAAATAATAAGAGTTGAGCAAATTAGACATTCATCAGCCTGGTAAACAAACTTTGCCAGCAAATAGAAGTCCTACTATAGTAAAGAAAATTGATAAGACAAAAAGTACGTATGATGACCCAACTACTGTGTTGTTGGGTAATTTATAAGGTTGACCTCCGACTTCATTGATGTAAAATCCTATTGGAAATATTAGGGCAGCCATACAGAAAAGGATCACTGTAAAACAAACCAAAACACAACATTAGTAACATGGTTTGGTGATGAAGAAAACAATGAAAATTTGGCACAAAGGAAGTTTAAAAGAAGAAGGGTTATGGGTTGATAACGTGGTCAAACCTGTTAAAACACGGCGCACTTGTCAAAAGATTTACATATGCTATATATCACATAATATCCACAAAGCCTAACAATTAAATACAGTAAAAGCCTTTTATGTAAGTGTTAGGATGATTTTGAATATCAGCATTAAGAAAGGCTTCCAAACCTACTAAGTGCTTACGTAGACTATTCTTTTTTTAACTTTAATTTAAAAAAATCTTAATTTCAGTATATTTAACATACAGTGTTACATTAGTTTCAGGTGTTTGCATAAACTATACTTGACCATTTAATGTAGTGATTAAGGGCTCTGACTAGAATCAGATAGGGGCTATGTTCTGGCTCCACTATTTATAGCTTAGCAATCTTAGACTTCTGGTTTCCTTTTAAAAATGGGGTAAATACCAGAAGGATAAACAAAACAATGTCAAGTCCCTGGCATGGTGCCAGGTTGACAGTATGTGATGAATAAATGTTGCATATGATGATCATCATAGTTATTATCCTGTTAATTCTCAGCTCCTCTTGGTATTAGAAATGGAGAAAAGCTACACACAAATATAGTACCATTTATCTTAATGATTTAAAATCATCTAGTGGAAAGAATCTCAGCCTTCTGAGATGATTAGCAAACTCTCTCATTATCTCTCATTATGGACAATACTAGAAAAAAATAAAGTCTCTCTCAGGTTTCTGAGTACACAGGGGTTAAAGTGGGACAGGAGGACACTCTTTTGAGTTTTGTATACAAACACAATGAAATACTGTATATTAGTTGCTAAAATGTTTCTAGAAAGGTATCAGAAAACCCAGTATCTGGGTAGAGTTCCACAGCCCTCTATTTTACCAAACAGCTTGCTCCCCTGGGCTACCAAAGAAACACTCTTCTTAGCGAACACAAATTACCTATTGATAGGCTAGCTTTTTCAAGGAAATATTTTATGCTTTTTGAAAGCACATTAGTCAAATATTCACAGTCATTCAAATTTCTTTGGAGGCAGAAACATTTTTTTCAGTGTAATGTGAACATAGGTTACTATACTCACTGCATGTGAAGGGTTTGAAGCTCTCCATCATTAACCAAATGAGAAACTTTTTCCAAGTTAAACATAACTTTTTTCTGTATCAGGAATACAGAGTCCTGGATAAACATACCAGCCAACACTTGTCCTAAATTATTTCTGTGTTAAGCAATCAACAAATTTAATAGGTGAGTCCTTAAAAAACCAATTAGGAATCTTTTCCTGGAAGAAATACCTCTAGGGTAATATCCAAGGTATTAAGAAGTAACATTTTCTTAATTAATACACTAGTTTAAGGAACACCTCAGCATTCTGTTTGCTTTGCACCACTTAGGTGGATTATTTTATATTATATAGACAGACATAGAGACTATTTCTTTTTGGCCAACGAACCACACCAAATAATGTTACATAAGTGAATTTGTATTCTTTCAGATGCCTACTACAGGACAAGTGAAAGAGTCAAGTATTAGGTTTTCTGGCCTTTCTGTTGTATAGTCAGCAGGAAAGACTATTAGTACTGTCAATGCCCAGTTATCAGTGTCATCTGTCACCAATTTCTAATGGTTCTTCTGCCTTAATATGGTTTGGTAAGTAAAATGAAATCACAATCTACATGTGTATACACAAACTAATAGATAACAATGGGATAAAGTTATTGTTTTAAAAACAACTTGTTTCTTAATGTTGACTAATCTAATCTCAAGAAACAAATAATTTAGAAGTGCTTTAGAGATACACAGATATTACAATTGTTCATTCTGTTAATGTGCCAACTTCATTCTTATCCTTTTCTATTTTCTACTATAAAATAAAATCTATCTTTTACAATGGAGTAATCATTTAATGACTATATTTAAAGTAGAGTTTAATATGACTATATTTAAAGTAGAGTTTAATATTTTACAATAGTTAAATATTTTCCAAGTTAGTTACAAAAAGCTTAATGAGATGTTAAGGAAGCAATAAACTCCTATTCGATCTAATCTTGGTTTTTAATCCAAAGAATTAGGTTCTCTATACTTCTGGGAAGATTTAATGTAAGTGGATGAGTTTTCTTTTCTTTTTCTTTTAACTTTTAACATTTATTTATATTTGAGAGAGAGACAGAACATGAGCAGGGGAGGGGCAGAGAGAGAGGCAGACACAGAATTCGAAGCAGGCTCCAGGCTGTGAGCTGTCAGCACAGAGCCCGATGTGGGGCTTGAACCCACGAACTGTGAGATCATGACCTGAGCCAAAGTCGGATGCTCAACTGACTGAGACACCCAGGTGCTCCAGGATGAGTTTTCTTTTAAGCTATTGGGACCTGTGAAGTTACTTTAGATCTTAAAATATTATTAATGTAGGGGTGCCTGGGTGGCTCAGTTGGTTAAGTGTTTGGCTCTTGATTTTGGCTCAGGTCACGATCTCAGTTTCATGAGTTCAGGCCCTGCGTCAGGCTTTGAGTTGACAGCATGGGGCCTGCTTGAGATTCTCCCTCCATCTTTGCCTCTCTCTCTCAATCTCTCCCCCAAAATAAATAAACTTAAAAAAAATTATTAATGGGGCGCCTGGGTGGCTCAGTCGGTTGAGCGCCCGACTTCAGCTCAGGTCACGATCTCATGGTCCATGAGTTCGAGCCCCACATCGGGCTCTGGGCTGATGGCTCAGAGCCTGGAGCCTGCTTCCGATTCTGTGTCTCCCTCTCTCTCTGCCCCTCCCCATTCATGCTCTGTCTCTCTCTGTCTCAAAAATAAATAAAAACGTTAAAAAAAATTAAAAAAAAATTATTAATGCTGATAATACCTATCAACTTTTGACAACTAAATTTTGGGTTCTAAATAAGCCTGTAAAGACAATAGCTTCAAATCTTCCATGGCACAGATTTCTTGGTGGTGAGAGCTAGATATTGGGTGTATTGGGAGATGAGAATGTAAATTACAGTGGCAGAGGAAAGGATAAGGGGTCAGACTTGAAGAAAAAAACACACCTTTGTTACCCTTGCTCTCAGAGGCAAGCTGCATCACATGCAACTCTCCTCTGATAGTTCCCCACTGTGTAAACCTATCAGAAAATGTTACCCTGACATTCTGACCAAAACTGTAATTTAAGTGGAATAGAAATATATAAAATAGAGATAAAGTACATTTTCAAAGGCTGAGTGGAAACACCAGGGGGAGCTCAATCTCTCTGAAGACTGCCACCCCAGCAGACTAGCTCTGTTAACAAAAACAACCTGTTGAAGGAAGCACACAAGAGTAATGCAGCTCTGTGCTGGCTTAGATGACATTAACTAGGAGATATTTTTGAGCTGAAAACCCAAGGTACAGAACAGTATAAACAGAATATTATTTATAGAACATTCACACATATACGTTTCTATCCACAGGGCACCTCTGGTAGGTAATCCCAGAAACTGGTAACAATGGTTGCTTCCAGCAAAGAGGTATTGAGTAGCTAGGTGATGGAGCCACAAGTAAGACTTACTTTTCACCTAGTGACCCTTTCTTAGGCTTTGAATTATGTACCATATGCACATATTCTTTTTAAAAGTTAAAAATCCATAAACTAAATACTCCTTCTTTGATTTTATTTTACTTCTTAAAGAATGAATTCTACCTGATAAGTAATTGTATCTGTGAGTAACAATTCTCTTTAAATTCTTCATCAATACCCTTTAATTTAGCAGCACTGTCTCTACAACTGCCTGTGGACCCTACTATACAGAAAAGAATGGTCTCAGGAGGTCTGTTTGACCTCAAACAGGTCTTCAACTTGTTTCACATTTCTTAACAAAAATGAAGACTTTTTTAGTCAAAGGCAACTTGATCTAAGTTTTAAAACTAAGGGAGATATGTAGACAAAAATAAAACAGAGCCAGAAACATACACATTAAAACGTTTCACAGAGAGATGGGGAGAAATGGAAACTCATGAACTAATGTTCCTATCTTAGGGTCTTTAAGGATAAAATGAGTTCTAATCTAACACTAATGGGGAGACATGGGGTTGTGTTTTACTCCTACCATACAAGTTCTAAATGAAAATATCAAGTGAAAGTAAGCTGTATTATAATATTCATTTTTTAAAGCTTATGCAAACCTGAGATAATTATAAGGCATTGAATTAGATGTCAAACCCCATGGTATTTGGCATAAGTACCGTTAGTTATCCTGTTCTTTATATAACTTTAACTTTTATTAAAGTTAAAAAGCCTAAGAATATTACAATATAAATACATTTCCATTGCCATTTTGGGCCAGATAAGTCTTTGTTGTGGGGAGTGTCCCTCACATTTGTAGGATGTTTTACCCTATCCCTGGCCTCTTATCAAGATATCAGTAGGATCCCCTTCACTGTGACAATCAAAAATGTTTCCAGACATTGACAAATGTCCTCTCCCTCTGGGGGAAGGGGAGCAAAATTACTTTACAGAGAAAGAAACAAGAAGGCAAAATTACAGAGATATCTTTCCTTTGTGCATTTTTGCTGCTTTTAATTTGGGAAAAGCCAGTGATGTGTTGGGAAATTAAACCAATCTTGCAAAGTACAAGAGAATGTATAATATATATCATACCATGGGACATAGCTTAATGGAGTAAGAAATGTCGATGAGTAATTATCAAACAACCATATGTGCTGATTTTTCAATGGTCCCACAACAACTCATAGCAGAAACTCAAATTAATGATACTGAAAAGTAAATCACCACCTTAATCTAATTTATACTTCTGTATATTCTCTTCTAGATTTATCTTTATTTGGTAGAGGATGCCAATACCTTTAAGAAGAGTAAAAGACTTGGGTTAGGGGTAGCTCTGAGCCACAGACCTGGAACACTTATGTTACAATGTGAGCAAAAATAAAATTCATTAAGATAGCATTTTATACAAAGCAATTAAGGTTTCAGACGTCTTGGTCTTGTGGTGAGAATCCTGAAGAACTGACGGGGCTGCGCAGAGTCTATGTGATGGCCAGAGTGGGGGTGCTCTTTGATGATTACGGAGTCCTTATTACTGATTCTGGATTATCTTCATTAAACTACCAGAGTGCGCGCCTTCTAGACAAATTTGGTGAGCACAGGTTACTTACTTCCAGTGAAGGCTATCCATCGAGCATATTTTGTAGCTTCTCTTCGCCAGTGGGAAGCCACCAGCAAACCACATGTGACAGTCAATGAAATGATTCCCATGATGATAAAAAACAGTGTGGTGACCCACTCTGGGGGAAGCCGAGGTGGGATGCACGTCCGGTCTCGTCCATGGATTGTCTGACACTGTCGCACAAGGCCCACAGTGAGTGCTCCTGGGGAGATGCAAAAAGGTGGGAACACTTGAGTGGGTTTGTCATTCCAGGGAATATTCCCCACCAACACCCCCTGAGTCATCTTATTTCTGTGTGGATCGCTCAGGCATTTATTTCACCGAGTCTTATTATTCAGCATTCTGCAATTCACAACGTAGTCATACTTAACATACAAAATGAACTTAAAAAAAAAAAAAATCACAAAACCACAAGAGGCAGTTCTTTCAGTCACTCATTGAACAAGTACTTTTCGGAGTACTTGTGTCAGGCAATGTTCTGGGCTCTAGAGAAATAACAAACAAGACAGATGAGGTTCCTGCTCTTGTGGAACTTACATACTAGCAGAAAGAAGTGGAACTTTTCTATTCTCAGATCCAAGACCCAATGTACATTATCTGATTTTGGATGAGGAGAAAAACACTTTTCAGGAAAATGAAGGCAAACTTGAAATATCTAATCATAATATAGAGATAAAATTAAATAATGGATTAAATATTAGAACTATTTTATTAAAGTTAAAAAGCCTAAGAATATTATAATATAAATACCTTTCCATTAAGTTCAAGAAAAAGTTGGGAAAACTGGTAGGTCCTCCCCCATTTGGTAAGTTCAACAATTTGTACAACGTACAATTGTTCAGATTGCTAAACCATTACCAGCATGCTTCAGCAGAGGAGCAAAGGCATTAGTGGAAACTTTTCAAAGGCCCCCTCTCTCATTTAAATAACATGAAAGCGATTTTTGTAAAACATCAGGTGCTATTTTTACATAAACATGTTCTTATGTCAAACCCAAGGAACCCCTCTATCAAATTTAGGGTGAACTGATTTATAGAAACCTAGATATGGAAGGGAAAAGTATTTATTGTATTCTCTTCCTCATTAAGAAGAACAATTAAAATGTTACTTTTGAGTGAAAACTGCTTGTTTCTCCCTTTAAGAGCATCTACAAATGGGAAAACTGTTGTCTAAAACACAAGAAAAGAAATTCCTGTAACTACTGAAAACATAATAGATTTCTGCATCTTTTTTTGGTCTTAATTACTTTCTCAATTTGAGCAAAAACATTAACACCACCACCACCAAAAACACATTAACCTCAAAATCACAGCACTTGCCACAAACAAGTGCCTTTTTTGAGGACAGTCAGTAAAATTCCTAGAGACATTATGGGAAGCTGCCTTAGTGGGAAAGGTAGACCAGAGCTGGACATGAGGATATAGATGCACGTGTAGGTGGATGGGGCTGCTGGAGGGGGGGCAAGGGGGAGATGGGGGGGGAGGGAGGCGGGGAGGGAGGGAGGGGAGGAGAGGGAGAGAGAGAGAGAGAGAGAGGGAGAGAGGGAGAGAGAGAGAAGGACAGAGGGAGGGAGGGAGAGAGAAGGACAGAGGGAGAGAGAGAGAGGCAGGCTATTAAGCAGGCTGCATGCTCAGTGTGGAGTCTGACTCGGGGCTCAATCCCACGACCCCGGGTCACAACCTGAGCCAACTGGAGATGAAATCAAGAGTCAGACGCTCAACTGACTGAGCCACCGGGCGCCCCTGCAACCTGTGTTTTGCCATTGATATATTTTTAGAAATAAACCAAAGTGTTCAAAGAAAATGAAGCAAAAAATCAGTTTTCTGAAAACTGAGTTGTAGTCCCCCGTACCTTCAATGCTAATTCTGACTATAACTCTTTTGGTAGAGTGGAAGAAGAGCACTCAAAGAAGCTGTACCCTTTTCTGTCAAATCATCCAATAATTAGGCCCATCTTGTGATCTCCACATAGGTAAACAGCATTATAATTTGGGATTGTCTCCGGCAGAATGGAGACATATGGGGGTTGGGAGGGGAATAGAAAGTGAGCAAACCTTTATAATAATTCCACACACTATCCTTTCTAGGTGCTGCTTGGAGCTCAGTGACTTAGTAGGTCTAAGAGAAGCAAATCAGTTAAAAGTTTTTGACACTTAATTGCTAACCTTGAAATTGCTTGAACCAGAAAAAGGGAGAGCATAGGGTGAGTAGGTACCAGGAAGTTGCGTAATTGTTTTTAAATTGAAACCGTAAAAAGTTTCGTTGAAAAGAAAACTTGGGGGATAGAGCTTGTCTTATGATAAAGCATTTTATTATAATTTTGGAAATAAAGAAGGGATTCACAGAATGCTCAAGAATGAACAGGAAGCTACTCTTGATCATTCAGCAAAAGACTTCTAACAAATTACCCTTTATAGTCACTACCCCATTTATAAAACTGTAATTGCTCTAAGAATAGACAACAGGCAATGAAAAATCCTCTGACAAAATCCAATACTGTGGATTCTGATTACAGCAGTAACTTTCTTCACAACTTCATTTAAAATACAAAGAAAGTTTTATTGGTAACACTATATAACTAATGAACTTAGATTTACATTTGATAATTACTTGTTGCTGACAAATATTTAAAATTGTAGGTCCAGTAACTAAACTGTCTTTCCTTCAAAATATTTCTGAGTATTCTTATGCTACCTCTTACCTCCCGTTTATAGATATGGCAAAGAGCGTTAGGGCTCAAATTCAATGTAACTTCCTGTGCCTGTAGATTGTTAAGCTTTCTGAGGGGGACTGCTCTTGCTTCTTCTACTGACTGGCATACCACATCAAATGACTACAAACAGAACAAGTAAGACAATGAAAATGAGAGCTGTCCCTGCTACAAACCAAGTGGAAATAATCTGACACATGTTCAGTTTTAAAAGCAGAGTTATACTCCTATATTTACAAAGGTCCTTACTACCACACATCAAGACCAAATACTCAGCAGCTACATTCTGGAAGAAAAGAATGCTAAAGCTAGCTGAGATATGCTGTATGTAAGTACATCAATTCACAAAAATTTTATTGAATGTCTATGTGCCCAGCATTGCTGTATGGTCAGAGATTCTAAAAACCAATACTCTGTCACACTTTTAGTGAAAATAGACTTTCCTTAAATAAATTATAGGAGGGCTAGTACAAAGAGTCGACACTGCTGCTATAATTCTTTCTCTTGAGTAAGACTCTAGGTCAACATAACTTCTATCATAGTCACATATTTTCCATAAGCTGTCTGGGGAGAGGGATCTGCAAAGGTTAACTGTGCTGCTGCTATTACATCTTGTAAATTCAGGTACTGTTGTGCCCAAACTCACACCAGGTCTTTAATTTCATCTTTTACCTCAAAGAATTATCTCCTGTTTGTAGATTCAAATCCATCTCTCATGTTGACTAGCCAAGACCTTTTACATGCTCCAAATTCTCTGGGCACATTTAGTCTGTGTCACACAATCATGCACTTGATTTTAAGGTAGCTTCTTTTTTACCTCAAACAGAAAATGGGCCTTTCAGGAGAGAACTGAACCTTCTACTTCATTGGAAACCCCCCGGAATGGCCTGTAGCAGTGGGCACAAAGCAGGACTTAATAAGCATTTGGTGAGCTTGAAAGAATTAAAAACAAGCTAAAGTTAAAATCATGCAGGATTAAATAGGTTCTTCTGTAGACCTTGTCTTGCTCAATGTGACTTCCTAAGGCACACTAATTAATAATTAACCACAAGCTCAGCCATTCACTAATTTTTGTTTTATCCAATAGGTCCTTTGCTTCTTTAAGGGGCCTGTGATTCTATTTCCCAAACAGCCAATCCATCTTTACCCTGCAGCTGTTTCCTAGGTAACCAACCCAGCCAAATAAAAGACTTGCACACAATAGGAAAAAGGAAACCACATAGGAACTACAGCATCTCACATGCAGTTCAGTAGCTCACCTGTGTATCACTACATGCAAAAGGAAGTCGTAATGAGTTTTACCCTGCTGCGTGGGGTATCTTAACTCAAGAGGCTTTTGACTCTCCGATATCTATAGATCCAGACACTGTTGAAATGATTTAGCACAGCCAGTCTGAGCATGTCTGTTGTCACAAAGAGGGTCATTATAAGGCATGTCATCCCTACAAGGAAAAGCTGTGTCACAGAAAACCGGACACACAGGCCTTGAAAAGCAGAGAGGCACACAAAACCAACAGAGTCTGTCAGAGCTAATCATGTCCAGTAAATGCTTGCCAACCTGGCCACAGAGAGCAGTGAGATGACATGGTTTCGGAGAGAAGTCAGGTGTTAATAGTATTGAGGATCCCTTGTATATGAAGATTCACTTTTCCCCTGCTGTTTTCATGATGTCTTTGGGTTTTGACTATGATGTGTCAGGGTTTGGATTACTTAGAGTCTATCCTACTTGGAATTCGCTGAGATTCTTCAACGTGCAGATTTAAATTTTTCATCAAATTTAGAGAGATGTCAGCCATTATTTCTTCACATATTCTTTCCGCCTCCTCCTTCCTTCTCCTTCTGGGACTCCCATTACGTGTATGCTGGAAGACCTGATAATGTCCCATTAGTCTCTCAATTGCTCAGTTCATTTTTTATTATTTTTTCCTTTTGCTTCTCGGATTAAATCATTTCAATTGACTCATCTTCAAATTTACTGATGCAAATTTGCCAGTTTTTCATTTCAGTTATTGTACTTTTCAACTCCAGAATTTCTATTTTCTTTTTATAATTTCCATTTTTTTGTTAGATATTCTCTATGAGACTTTTTTTTTTTTTTTTAGTTTTTTAAAAATCTTTATTTATTTTTGAGAGAGAGACAGAGTGTGAGCAGGGGAGGAGCAGAGAGAGGGAGACACATAATATGTATGAAGCAGGCTCCAGGCCCTGAGCTGTCAGCACAGAGCACGATGTGGGGCTCGAACTCATGAACTGTGAGATCATGACCTGAGCCAAAGTCAGACGCTCAACTGACAGAGCCACCCAGGCGCCCCGAGGCATTGTTTTCTTACTTTAAGTCTTTATACATGGGTTCCTTTATTTTTTGGAATATACTTAAAACAGCTGATTTAAACTTTTTGTCTAGTGAGCTTCCTCAGGGACAGGGTCCATTCTTTGCTTTTATTTTTCTTGTGTATAGGCCATACCTCCCTGTTTGTGTGTCTTGTAATTTTTAGTTGAAAACTGAAAATTATTACAATATGACAACTATAGAAATCAAATCCTCCCTCCCCTAGGGTTTGCTGTTGGTACTATTTGTTTACCAACTTTCCTAGAATAGTTCTGTAAAGTTTGGGTTCATTGTTGTGTGTGGCCTCTGAAGTCTTTTCCATTAGCTTAGTAGTCAACTAATGGTTGGAATTAGATTTCTTTAAATGCCTCAAATCAATGTATCTTTCAGCCTCTACTGTGTCTGTTGTGGAACATTTTCAAAGCTCCAAGAGGCAATTTACAACTCTGCCTTAGTATTCCTTTCATGCTAGCATGGAGCCTCAAGATTAGCTAGAGGCAAGAGATTAATTAAGGTCTTCATAGGTCTCTCCTGTGTATGTGAGAAGCTCTAAATATGTATATAGTCCAGATTCCTAGGAGTTTCTCAAAGACTTCTCTGGACATCCTGTTCCCTGGTTTTTCCTTCATGTTGTTCATTAGCCTTTAGTTAGTGTCCAAGATAATATAACCTCAGCTACCTGCAACTTTAAACAACTGCTGTTGATTGTTTTCAAGAAGTGCCCTGAGGGTAGGGCAGTGAGCGGCTGAATCTGGTCAAATAAAGGCAAGCCCTGAGGAGATTCTCCTAGAGCTGGCATTACATAGTATCAATTTCTGAGGATGGGGCTTTAAGGAGCACCAGACCCTCTGGCCATTTCAAGTGGTTGCTGAGCAGCTGGTTTACAGGCTACCAAACTTGCATGGCTATTGACTTTCCAGGGTACTGCATAGCAGGGAGAGGGGGGTGTGATTAGCACAATTTAAACTGCCACAAAGCTTGCTCTTCTTACCAAGATTCAGGGGATTCTCTTAAATCAATGCTCCTTGGATTGTTGTAAGCCTATAGTTAAATTCTAGAGTTCTGAAAAAGTTGACCTGAGAATTTTTGCCAGTGTTTTCACTGCATTTATCGAGGAGCAGATTTTCTGAAGTCCCTACTCCACTATCACAGAAGTTAAAGCCACAGGTCACAATCTGAATCTCTGCTTTGACAAACTTGGGTAAATCCCTTAACTTTCCTAAGCTTGTTTCAGCAGCAAATTAATATGACTTAACATTTAGATTTCTGTCAGAAATAAATAAGATGATGAAATAATACTTGTAAAACAACTGGAACTGTAAGCACTGAATAGCGATTGTTTTTCAGGGAAGTAAATTAGATATTTTTGTTTTAGTTAAAACATACACACACAGGGCAGTAGACACAATAATTTAACACAAGAGTACACTCATGAAACTCATATTCCAAAATAAAAGGGCTGACATCTGATGGTTGCTATGGCTGCTAGTCATAAAAAGTACTCAGGACAACACTCTCCTGCCCAACTGCTTTAGTATATCATTCAGGTTGAAGATTAAGCACAAGGCAAGTTCAGACCTGCTGAATAAAAACTCTGGGGGCAGATTTTATAGGAGTAGCAAGCTGGGAACATTGGGATTGAGAAAGTGTTGCTAACAGAATGAAATTACAATATGTTGTGTTGGGTAGCAAATAAATAAAAAAGTCATTAATCTTCCTTTTTAGTTTGACTTTCTTTTCTCTTAAACTCCACTGGCTGTTCTATCTCTACTTAAATATATACGTTACCAGCTGTTTGTAAGTAGGACTGTGGTTCAGAGGTCATATCTCATTTTGAAATCGACTAAATCGGGGCACTGGAGTGGCTCATTCGGTTAAGCATCCAACTTCGGCCCAGGTCATGATCCCATGCTTCGTGGGTTCGAGCCCTGCATTGGGCTCTGTGCTGACAGCCCAGAGATTGGAGCCTGCTTCAGATTCTATGTCTCCCTCTCTCTCTGCTTGTACTCTGTCTGTCTCCCAAAAACAAACATTAAAAAATTTTTTTAGATCAACTATATCATACCCTATGCCATTCTCTCATTGTAACTTATTCTATCAGCTCTTGCTCCATAAACTCGGCCTTGAGTCTAATCCTATAAATACATTAAACATAAACTAGCAGTTAAACTCTATTTTAAAATCTGCCTTACTGACAAGTACAATATGGTGCCAGAATCTGTCCTATTACAATCTCAATCACTGAAGCTCTTAACATGATATGAAGTCATTAAAGAAAAGCCCACCACAATGTTTAAATTGTCTATAGACAATTTAATTGTCTATAGACAATTAATGTCTATATACATTGTATACAATGTATAAAAAATACGTGGACCGGTATCTGTCACATGGCTAAGAGTGGCCTACTCTGAGTAGGATTAGAGGGTGGAGTAGGGTTGAGAACCGTCATACTTTTCACTGTCTTATCTGAGTGTACATTGATACAATTCTGTCCTTTAAAAAATATGCATTCATTTTATATTTTAAAATTCTAAAATGTATAGAGTGTTACATATTAAATGCAAATAAAATGTACTAACTGCACATATACTGCACACTGTGAAACCTTTCAATCACTTATGATTTTAAGCACATGCTCTGGATCTAAAAGAAATTAGAGAATGCCAAAGAAATGAAAGTAAATCAGGTAGAGAACTAAAATGGGATTTAAATAACCGCATTTACATTTTCTCTTCCATTTCAACTAGACTATCATGACAAACTACCATGGAGGAATGCAACAGATCATATTGTTTCCTTCCTGACTGATGTGGCAGAACAAACCCAAAACAAGTTTAACATTCATTTCAGCTTAATGAATAGTCTCCATGTTTTACATGTAGAAATGAACTGCTTTAAGGGAGATTATACTGGTAAAGGGAATACAATCAAACAAACTTGGTAGGCCAAATAGTTTTTGTGGGCAGAAAACTGCTGCAGAATTATTTGCAAAAGTTTTTTTTTAATGTTTTATTTATTTATTTATTTATTTAGAGAGAGGGAGAGAGGATCCAAGAGGGCTCTGCGCTGGTAGCAGAAAGCCCGAGGCAGGGTTCCAACCTACGAACCATGAGATCATGACCTAAGCCAAAGTTGGATATATAACTCCACCCGGGCACCCCATATTTACAAAAGTATTTTAATCAAAGGGCTGAATGTTAAAAACTCTACAGCCTTCAATCACAGAAAGGTTAGTCTGTGGACAATGATCAAGAAGTAAACAAGCAATACAGCAGACAAGAATGGCTCTCAATCATGCAAGATTCCTGGCCAAAAAGAGCCATAAAATTAGGGAATTTAGAACTAGAAGGGCTCTCAGAGATCATGAATCCTAATCTCCCGAAGTTAGAGTTTGATGGATACGGAGGCCCAGAGGAATGAAGTGATAAGTCCAAGGGACACAAAGTGACTAGCAGTGCCAAAACTGAAACTCAGGTTTTTGTTTTTAAATGTTTATTTATTTTTGACAGAGAGAGAGAGCATGAGCGGGAGAGGGGCAGAGAGAGAGGGAGACAGAATCAGAACCAGGCTCCAGGCTCCAAGCTGTCAGCCCAGAGCCCGACGTGGGGCTCGAACTCACAAACTGCAAGATCATGACCTGAGCCGAAGTCGGACGCTCAACCGACTGAGACACCCAGGTGCCCCTGAAACTCAGGTGTTTTTTTTTTGTTTTTTTTTGAAACTCAGGTTTTTAATTAACCACTCCTCAACTATTCCTACCATGTGATGCTGACTTCCTGAAAACTATTCACTAAGAAAAGAATGAATAGTATTCCTAAAAATACCATCAGAAACCTTTAGATTTATATCAGAGCAGACTTAATTACAACTTTGTAAGCACAATGACAGTGAGTCTAAGAGGAACCTTCACAGGAGGTCAATACAAAGTGGGAGACGATATTTTTGTCGGTTCATAGGAGTAACTCCCACACCCACATTTCTCATAAATGTTCAAGGAATATGCCAGTCCCAGCTCATCCTTAAAGATATATCCCAATTTCTTTGTCTCAACAAAAAGATTCCCTGCTTTAGGCCCTTATCCTATCGCCAAGGAAAGTTTTGGTTATTTAAAAAAGTTTTTTTAATGTTTAATTTGTGTGTGTGTGTGTGTGTGTGTGTGTGTGTGAGAGAGAGAGAGAGAGAGAGAGAGAGAGAGCGAGCGTGTGAGCGTGTGCAAGCGGGGGAGGGGTAGACAGAGAGGGAAACAGAGAATCTGATACAGGCTCCATGTGACAGCTGGACATGGGGCTTGAACCCATGAACTGTGAGATTATGACTGAGCCGAAGTCGGATGCTCAATCAATTGAGCCACCCAGGTGACCCAAACTTTTTGGTTAAATTCTACTCTCAAATATTACAATAAACACTGATATCACTGATATTTGTCTTATTTATTTGCATAATACAGAAAATGTGCACCACCATCTTCTTAGAAAGGAATTTGTAGGGTGCGTCACAATAAATAAATAACTTTGTTGAGGGTATAGCAAAGGTTCCATTGTATGACTTCCAGGTCTGTCAAAATAACTTTTTTCCAACTAGTTGATATCTCAATATTAAATAATTCAACATCATTTATTTAATAAATTATACTCCCTCAATTTACATAAGTAAAATAATTCTGATATTAAATCAAGTTCTAAACTATTTAATCATATTGTCCACTGACCTAACTAGGAGACGTCACATCACAGTGATTGGAATTCAGGCTCTGGATTGAGATTCCAGGCCCATCCCTTACTGGTCGTGAGATTTTAGCCAAGTTATTTAATCTCTGTGTGCCTCCGTTTCCTCAACTATTAATGAGGAAAACAACAAAATGACTTCATAGTGCTGTATCGCTTACAAGGGGGAATATGTGTAAAGCACTCAGAACAAATGCCTGATACAGAGTAAGAAGTTGGTAAATGTTAAATATTATTGATATATTGCTATTTCACTATAAGTATATACTTTAAGAAATGAAACAATCTGTGGGATTCCACATTCCTTCTAAATTTATTGTTCTCTCACAGTACCTTTCAGTTCCTTGCTTTCTTGGGTGTAAGATGAAGACATCATAAATAAGTGTTCAATTTATGTAGATCTATTGATCTACATAATTATTAAAAACAAATCATAGCTGAAAAAGTTTAGAGTCCTGAAAATGCAAAGAAAGTGAGTTTAACACAGAGATGATTTTTCTGTGTTTATTCTGTGCTGTTAGCATGGTCCCTCAATTATAAAAGAGGATGGATTTAAGAGTGGAGAGCTTTAGAAAAAGACAAAAGTTCCAATTCTGACGGCTGCTCTTCTATTTAATCTTTAAGAGGAGTTTGTGTTCTCACTGTAGTTATATTTGGCTTCAGATTGAAAATGTAAAGTAGTATCTCCCTCAGTTTCACTACCTAAGCTTTCACAGAAATACATAAATAAAACATCCATCCCCCATTAATTAGCTTACATTTGTGGTAGCTGTGAACTCCTAAGCAAAGACATGGTGGTCTACGGAAACCATACATTAGAGAAAGTCTCAGCTGAATTTGTGAGGCCTGGAACTACGCCATGAGATATTCCTGACTTTTCTGTCCAAGTCTGGGAGGCATGGTGCACTAGGCCAAGCTTTCATTAATTCAGCAAATAGTGAGCACATGCTCTGTGCAATACAATGTGGGAAGTATGAAGAGAAACACAGATATGAACCTTGTATTTCCAGAGGTTATAATATATACAGAGAGTTAAGACGAACACTTAAAGAAAATGAAAAAGCACAATTATGAGGTCATTGAACATATATATATTGGTCTCTACCTCTGAGCCCTTAAAAATCCTTGTAATTTCCAAAGTGATAAGAACACTAGGACCATCTCCCGTTTTTATATTGGCCTTTGTTCCTGGCACAGGTCTCCTGAAACCTTTGTAATTTCCTGGGTGATGGGAGTGTCTTTTTTCTAATGAGGCAACTGGGGAGGGGGGGAGCGGGGTGCACTCCTGGAAGAGGCCTGGTCAAGGGAAACACAAAGCAGTGACTAGAAGCTTGTAAATTTCAGTCCCGCCCCCCATTCTCCTGAGAAAAGAGATGAAAATGGAGTTAGTGATCAATCATGTCTACAAAATGAAGCCTCCATAAAATCTCAGAGGTACAGGGTATGGAGAGCTTCCGGATCGGTACCGGGAGACGAGCATTCCCAGAGAGATCATGGAAGCTCCGCAGCCCTTCCCACATTCCTTGCCCTATGCATCTCTTCCATCTTATGTTCATCTATATCCTTTATCATATCTTTTTACCATAAACTGGTAAGTGAAAGTGTTTCCCTAAGTTCTGTGAGCCGCTCTAGCAAACTAACTGAACCCAAGGAGGGGGTCATTGGAACCTCCAATTTATAGCCAAGCACAGGTGAGAAGCACAGGTGATAGCCGAGTTGGCAACTGGCATTTGAAGTGCGTGTCTGGGAGGCAGGTTGGGAGGGGCAGTCTTGTGGGAGTGAGCCCTTAACCTGTGGGGTCCAACACTGTCTTTGGATAGTGTCAGAACTGAGTACAATTGTAGGACACCCAGCTGGTGTCACAGAGAACTAGTTGCGTGTTTTGTGTGTGGGGGAACCTCCACACATTTGGTGACCAGAAGTGTCCAAGGTGAAGTGTGCTGTGTGAGTAGTAAAGGAGACTCACAGGAAAGAAAAACATGGTAGGGAAAAACTGGGTTTTTGCCTACACAGGAAGGAAAAACCTGAGTTTTACCTTTATAACAATAGATAGCAGGATGTGATCTAATGCCAAGAGAATTGTGCAGCCTAGAGAGATTAGGAATCTGAAGATACGTACTCTAACCACAGACACACTATTCATGGAATTTTGAGCAAGAAACTTCACTTTTTTAGATCTATGCCTGAATTTACAAATGAATTATTTCTTAAGGGGTTCCTGATAACTCCTCACAATTGTTTAAATTGAAGTTTATTGAGGTAAACTTCAGATACAATAAAATCCGCCACTTTTATGTGTATAATTCAGTGAGTTTCAGCAACTGTGCACAGCCATCTCAGTTATGACGTAGAAGATCACCACAAAAAACTCCCTCATATTTTGGGATGAGCACTGGGTGTTGTATGGAAACCAATTTGACAATAAATTTCATATATTAAAAAAAAAAATAAACCTTTACGCCTCTGTGCACGTGCGCGCGCGCGCACACACACACACACACACAACCTCCCTCATAATCCTTTGCAGCCGATCCCCTCCCCTAAACTCCCAAGATAGTTCTGCTTTCTATTACTACAGTTTTGCCTCTTGTAGAATTGCATATAAATAGAATCATATACTGTTTGCTATTATGAACAAAGCTGCTACAAACATTTGCATACAAGTCTTTGTGTAGATATGTGTGATGGTGTGCATTATCCAATCCGTTCAGGGCCTGAATAAAACAAAAGGCTAAAGGAAGGAGGAATTCACTATTTCACAACCCAGAGATCAAGACCTAAGCTGACCTGAGATCAAGAGTTGGATGCTTAACCAACTGAATCACCCAGGTGCCCCTGAAGTTTTTTTTAAGTAAACTCTATGTCCAACTTGGGGCTCAAACTCACCCCCCTGAGATCAAGAGTTACAAGCTCTACCGACTGATCCAGTCAGGTGCCCCTTGCCTTTAAAGTTTTTCTTTTCTTTCTCTTTCTCATTTCTTTCTCTGTTTTTGCCTTTAAAGTTTCTTAACAGTGGTTTTCGAAGGACATATGCTTTAAATTTTACAGAGTCCAACTTACAAATCTCTTATCCTGCCTTCTATGACTACTTAGCAGAAGAGAGAGCATACCCTACAGTTCCAATCCAAAACTGAGATTTAGGCAATCAGACTATATCAGGTAAGACATCAGAATAATAAACTCTCATTTAGTAGATGAGATAAATAAACTCACTGCTTAGGCGTACTCAATTTTCCTTATCATGTCTGGATAGATAGCTAAAAAGGACATTACTACCTCAACCACTTTCAAGGATAAATATACACTGTAAGAGTAGCTCTTCATTCCTTATTTAAACAAAACTCACTGCCTAACCCGGATGCTTAGAAAATATCAATTGCATTACTTTTCGAAGATCAACTCATTGCAAAATCTATTCACTAAGTAAATAGCTGGTAATATACAAAGAAGAATAAAGGGATGACAAACAGATCTGGAAAGGGTTAATATATCACATCAGTAAGCCTCAGTTGATACAACCAAGATTATTACAAAGTACAATTCTTATAAAACCAAATCTTGCCAACAACAAAAAAATACACAAAACATTATCAAGGAGTTCTTCGAGTTTATTCCCAAGTCACCTTTTACGTCTCCACATTCTTTCTAGGCAATCTCAAGTAGGTTCACACATTCAATTATCACATATAAGCCAATGTCTCACAAGTTTTTTCTGGTGAGAATGCTGAAGATCTACTCTCTCAGCAAATTTCAAGTACACAATACAGTATTACAGAGTCACCATGCTGTACATTTGATCCTAGGAACTTACTCATCTGATAACTGAAAATCTGTAACTTCTAATCAGCTTCTCATTCCCCCTACTCCCTGGCAACCACCATTCTACTCTGTTTCTAGAAGGGCAACTTTTTTTTTTTTTTTTTTAAAGATTTCTTATACAAGTGATACCATAAAGTATTTGTCTTTCTCTGTCTGACTTACTTCACTTAGTATAATGCCCTCCAGCTTTATCCATTTTGTCACAGATGCCAGAATTTCCTTTTTTTTTTTTTTTTTAACGTTTATTTATTTTTGAGGGAGAGCGAGAATATCCCAACCAGGTTCCATGCAGTCAGTGCAGAGCCCGCAGTTGGGCTCAATCCCATGAACTGTGAGATCATGGCCTGAGACGAAATCAAGAGTCAGGTGCTTAACCGGCTAAGCCACCCAGGTACCCTTCCTTCTTTTTTAATGGGTGAATAATGTTCCATTATACACATACCACATTTCTGTGTCCATTTATCTGCTGATGGACTCTTAGACTGTTTTCATATTCTGGCTATGTAAATAATGTTACAATAAACATGGGAATGCAGGTATTTCTTCAAATATCAAATCATTTCTTCAAATGATTTTGTTTCCTTCAGATACATACTCAGAAGTGAAATTGCTTGATCATATATGGTAGCTCTTTTACTTTTCTGAAGAACCTCCATACTGTCTTCCACAGTGGCTATGGCAATTTACACTCCCACCAAGTATGTACAAGGGTTCCCTTTTCTCCACATCATCACCAACATTTGTTATCTTGTCTTTGATAATAGCTATCCTAATACGTTGAGGTGATATCTCACTGTGGTTTTGATTTCCCTGATTATTAGGGAGAAAATATTGTTAAAATGTCCCTACTACCTAGATTGATCTACAGATTCAATGTAATCCCTACCAAAATTCTAATGACATTTTTAAAAAAAAAAATTTTTTTTTTCAACGTTTATTTATTTTTTTCGGACAGAGAGAGACAGAGCATGAACGGGGGAGGGGCAGAGAGAGAGGGAGACACAGAATCGGAAACAGGCTCCAGGCTCTGAGCCATCAGCCCAGAGCCTGACTCGGGGCTCGAACTCACGGACCGCGAGATCGTGACCTGGCTGAAGTCGGACGCTTAACCGACTGCGCCACCCAGGCGCCCCGACATTTTTATAGAAATAGGAAAAAAAATCCTAAAATTCATATGAAACCACAAAAGACTCTAAATGGCCAAAGCAATCTTGAGAAAGGACAAAGCTGGAGCACATCACACTTCCTGATTTCAAACGATGCTGCAAAGCTATAGTTATCAACAGTATAGTACTCACATAAAAACAGACACAGGGAATAATAATGGAGCAGAATAGAGAGTCCAGAAATAAATCCATGCATATACAGCCAACTAATCTTTGGACAAGGAGTGATTCTGAATACTGTATGGTGTCAACTGTACTTGTCTCCAGTGGATTTATATCTGAGCCCAAGAAGGATGCAAAGGTTGTCGTGGGGGTTGGGAGGGATAAAAGGGAGCCAGTTCCATTAAAAGTCTGTAGGATACTGGAGGAAGTGGCAATACTATCTGCGATGGCTCTGGTCAAGATGTAACATAAAATGGAAGTATATCTCCCATTTCAGGAGAACACACTGTACCTAATTTCAATACCCTGTCATTTGGAGGATACCAGTCTATCAACATTTAACAGACAGGAAACAGTGGTGCCTGGTGGATGCAGCAGTATCCAGCAAAAGCAGTGGTGCTAAGGTGACGGATAGATGCCATGCTACCCAGTATAAATACCATCAATGCCTGGATATACCCAATGGTACTTCACTAAAGTAAGATTTTGCACAGAGGCCAACCAGACTTGTTCTCTTGGAGAAATAATTGGGAGACGGTAAGAGTTTTCAGAAGCCTGGAATCTTGTAGTAGGAAGTGAATATAAGACTCAGCTACATACACGTTACATTTACAGACCTTTAATTACTTATACTAGAGATAATGAACCTAAGAGAGAAAACAGGGGAGCCTGGGTGGCTCAACGGGTTGGGCTTCTGACTTTGGCTCAGGTCATGATCTCACCGTTCGTGGGTCTGAGCCCTCCAATTGGGCTCTGTGCTGACAGCTCAGAGCTGGGAGCCTGCAGCCTGCTTCAAATTCTGTGTCTCCCTCTCAATGTGCCCCTCCCCTGCTCATGCTCTATCTCTCTCTCTCTCAAAAATGAATAAATATGTAGAAAAAATTAAAAAAAAGAAAAAACATCTTTAAGAAAGAATGGATTTAGCATTTACCAAAGACAAATGCCTTTGACATATTTAAAGAATTTTAGTTATGGGGGTGCTTGGGTGGCTCAGTTGGTTAAATGCCTGACTCTTGGTTTTGGCTCTGGTCATGATTTCACAGTTTGTGGGTTTGAGCCCCACATCAGTCTCTGTGCTGATGGTATGGAGCCTGCTTGGGATTCTCTGCCTCTTTCTCTCTTTATGCCTCCCACTCATGCTGTCTCTCTCTCTCTCTCAAAATAAAATAAACTTAAAAAATTAAAAAAAAAAGAATTTTAATTATGTACTAAGACCCAAATTATTCCCCTAAAAATGTGGAAAAATATTTGTGAATAGTCTTTAGAAAAAAGAAAAGTGTTCAACTGGTAGATTCTTCTAAATACTCAAGGTAGAGGAACAAAGATTGACTTTTGCTTCTTATCACATGCCTAAATAAATGTTTTGGTGAGATATATATGTATTCAAATTGCACAGCATTGCTCTAACATAAATGCAAATATTGCTTACTAAGAGTTGAGATACAAAGAAAATTAACAAAGGACACTGTTTCAGTAAGAGATTAAGAAAACTTGAGGAAATCTTCCGAGATTCACCACTGACCAATACAAAGAGAACGAAGGAGAGTGAGGCTTTAGATCTGGGTTAAGAGTAGAATATCATTTATCTGTGATGAATATATAATATTCCATGGAATTTAACCTTTAAGGAACAATTGGCAGAAATGATACTGGACTTTCTCCAGTCATCTCACCAATGATAAATGACTTTCTTTTCCTTTTCCTATATTTAAACTAAACTTTGAATATGTACTACATACATTTGCTACAAATGTACAAAAGGTATAATGTAGAGCAGTAAGTAAATTTCTCTTTAGTGACTGGCCTCTAACCACCCAGTTCCTTTCCCTTGAAGCAACAAACATGGTTAACACTTTCTTGTGTACCTTTATAAGAATAACGCATAATTAAATATGTGTGTGTGTGCATGCGCGCACACATTCTTTATCTTAAAAATGCCCATGTGGGGGGCGCCTGGGTGGCCCAGTCGGTTAAGCGTCCGACTTCAGCCAGGTCACGATCTCACGGTCCGGGAGTTCGAGCCCCGCGTCAGGCTCTGGGCTGATGGCTCAGAGCCTGGAGCCTGTTTCCGATTCTGTGTCTCCCTCTCTCTCTGCCCCTCCCCCGTTCATGCTCTGTCTCTCTCTGTCCCACAAATAAATAAACGTTGAAAAAAAAAATTAAAATAAAAAAAAATGCCCATGTGGTCATGGTAACATACATACCGTTCTACAACTTGCTTTCTAAAAATTATTATTAAATAATTAGTAAACATAAAGAACATTTATGAAATACACACAAGGCTAAAAAAATCCACAAACACTCATGCACCCATATACACATGCCAGTTTTAAGGAAACAAACAAAAAAACCAATTATCACTTTTTCAATCCCCTATGTTGTGTTCCCTAATTTCTTTCCTCTCCCCTGAGGTAATCACTTTCCTTGATTTTGTGCTTATTAATTTCCTTGCTTGTAGTTTTGCAATTTTTTCCCTAAACATATTTAGTTTTGTGTCTCTGAGCTTCATATAAACAGAATCTTCTTATATGTACACTTACATGACTTGCTTTTCTTACTCAACACAACTAAGATTCATTCAGATTGTTGTGTGGCTGTAATTCATTCCTTTGCATGGCTGCATAGTATTCTAAACTTTATTCTACTCCAGTTTCTAGTGGGCCATTGCTTTGCTCTGTGTTCATGATTATATGAGAGAGTGTGAATGGGGGAGGGGCAGAGAGAGGGGAACAGAGGATCCGAAGCTGGCTCTGTGCCAACAGCAGTGAGCCCAATGTAGGGCTTGAACTCACAAATCGTGAGGTCATAACCTAGGCTGAAGTTGGATGCCCAACCGACCGAGCTACCCAGAAGTCCCTGTATTCATGATTATAAATGGTACTATGTCTCTTGGGCAAAAAGCAAGAGTTACTCTAGAATATATTAACAAGAGGGGTGCCTGGGTGGCTCAGTCAGTTGAGTGTCCGGCTTCGGCTCAGGTCATGATCTGATGGTTTGTGAGTTGGAGCCCCAAGTCGGGCTCTGTGCTGACAGCTCAGAGCCTGGAGCCTGCTTCGGATTCTGTGTCTCCCTCTCTCTCTGCTCCTCTCCTGTTCGTGCTCTGTCTCTGTCTCTCAAAAATAAATAAACATTTAAAAAATTAAAAAAAAAAAAAAGGAAAAAATTAGAATATATTAACAAGAAAAAACTACTAGGGTATAAAACACAGTTATCTTTAGATTTACTAGACGAGACACCAAATTGTTTTCAAAAGAGGTTGGGCCAAATCTACCTACCAGCAGGATGTGTGTTCCAGTTACTCTATATCCTTACCAACATCTGACAGTGCCTGTATCTTGCCGTTTCACTTCATAATGTGTTATGGAGAAGTTTATACATTAGAATACATAGAGCTGCCTCACTCTTAAAATGGCTTCATAGTATGCTAGCATACAGATATACCATGTTGCATTTATATAGTTTTTTATTGATGGGACTTTCTAGTATTTCTCCTTATTAGATTATTTCCAATCTTTTTTTCTCCAATATTTTTCTATTTCTTTTTTCTTTTTTTAAAAGACCTTATTTTTAAGTAATCTTTATACCCAACAGGGGCCCAAGATCAAAAGTCACATGCTCCACTGACTGAGCCAGCCAGGCGACCCCAGTTTATTTTCAGTTTCAAACAGAAAAAAACATAATGCAATGAACAGCCTTACATATTTGCCACAAAATTCATTTCACACATGAAACTATATCTGTAGAATAAATTCCTAGAAATAAAATTTCTGGGTTAAGCAGTATGTGCATATAAAACGATAGATATTGCCAAATTTTCCTCTATGGAAGTTTTATATTAACTTACCCTCAACCAACAATTAATTCCTATTTCATCACATCCTCATCAATACAATATTTACCAAACTTTTTGATCTCTGCCAATATGAGAGATGAATAATGGTATCTCACGATAGTTTTAATTTCTGTTCTCTGTGAGAGGTGGAACAACTTTAAGGGGCATTTGTAGAAATGTTACTGAAATTAGCTGGTCATATCTTTTGCTTTTTAAAACTGAGTTGTTGATTTTTCCCAACTGATGTGTAAGAGTTCTTTAAATATTAAAGAAATTAGTCATTTGTCTATGATTTGAGCTACGAGATCCTAGATATTTTGAAATCTCCTGCTCTAGAGATAGACATCTCTCTCTCTCTTTAGACAGAAAGAAAGAGAGCTGGAGGGAGACAGGGGCAGAGGGAGAAGGGAGAGAGAATCTCTCAGCATGGAGCCTGACGTGGTGATCAATCTCAGGACTGTGAGATCATGACCTGAGCAGAAATCAAGAGTCAGGTGCTTAACTGGCTGAGCTAACTCAGGTGCCCCTAGAGGTAGGTTTGTTTTCAATACTTGCTTCTAATCATAGAGATGATCAGACTTATAGGGGAACATCCAATTACATTTGGCAAGAATGATGTTTCTTAAACACTGCAACTATTTTCTTTTGGGCTTAATATTTTAAATAACCAAGTATCTGGTGGTGATACTTCTTTTGAACAGTCCTATTCCTAGCTTTGTAACAGCTTAAGAGCAACCATTATCTTATGTCCTAGAGAACAAATGAAGTATGTTGTTTACAGACCACAAGGCAGAATGTTGACAGAAGGCACCAAAGCAAAACCCAATGCAATTAATATCACTTACACTAGCTTAAGAGGGGTTTTCCTTTTTACTTCCAAAATGAAAGTCAGTGTTTGAAAAAAATACTTCCACAGAGTGCTTTCCAAGGTGAACTCTCTAGCCACAAAATAGAAATATCAATCAATGAAACAGAATCAAACACACCTCAACAGACCAACTATATATAAGATGGCACTAGAAATCAATGGAAAGGGGACACCTGGCTGGCTCAGTCGGAGGGACTCTCTCCCTCTCTGCCCCTTCCCTGCGTGTGTCTTTTCTCTCCCTCCTTCTCTCTCTCAAAACAATTAAATAAAACTTAAAGAAAAAAAATCAATGGAAAGAATGGATTATTTAGTAAACTGTTTTGGACAGTCAATTTACCATTTAGAAAAGAAGAAATGGGGAGCCTGGGTGGCTCAGGTCATGATCTCACGGTATGTGAGTTCAAGCCCCATGTCAGGCTCTGTGCTGACAGCTCAGAGCTTGGAGCCTGCTTTGGATTCTGTGTCTGCCTCTCTCTCTTCCCCTCCCCTGCTCATGCTCTGTCTGTCTCACAAATAAATAAAACATTTAAAAAAATTAAAAAAAAAGAAGAAATGAATTAATGCACCAAAATAAGATGGCAGATGAATATAAAAATTAAAATCACTGAAGTAAAAAAAAAAAAAGAAAAAAAAATATGCGTGTTGACTGTCTGGTCTTAGAAATAGAGAAGACCTTTCTATCTATATATGCAAAGTCAGACTCTACTAATAAAATGACCATGATTGTATTTTAAAGGTAAACAACATGGGGCGCCTGGGTGGCGCAGTCGGTTAAGTGTCCGACTTCAGCCAGGTCACGATCTCGCGGTCTGTGAGTTCGAGCCCTGCGTCAGGCTCTGGGCTGATGGCTCAGAGCCTGGAGCCTGTTTCCGATTCTCTGTCTCCCTCTCTCTCTGCCCCTCCCCCGTTCATGCTCTGTCTCTCTCTGTCCCAAAAATAAAAAATTAACGTTGAAAAAAAAAAAAAAAGGTAAACAACAGCCTTTGTACAATACATATGAAAGACTAATATTCTATATAATGAGGCCTTACAAATCAACATGAAACCAAACACCAAAATTGAAAAATGGACAAAGAAGATGAGTAAACAATTCATAGAAGATTGCATACAGAACACTGAAAGTATAAATATTAAAAAAAATATATTTTTTTTAACGTTTATTTATTTTTGGGACAGAGAGAGACAGAGCATGAACGGGGGAGGGGCAGAGAGACAGGGAGACACAGAATCGGAAGCAGGCTCCAGGCTCTGAGCCATCAGCCCAGAGCCTGACGCGGGGCTCGAACTCACGGACTGCTAGATTGTGACCTGAGCTGAAGTCGGACGCTCAACCGACTGAGCCACCCAGGCGCCCCTAAATATTTTAATGTTCACTCTTTCTAGTAATCAAAGAAATGCAGATCAAAATATTTTTATTTTTGACTACTAACTTGGCAAAAACTAAAAATACAAAAACTAAACAAAAAAATAGGTTGAGGGAGTGCAGTAAAGCATTCTCCAATAAGACAAAATTCTAAATGTATTTTCTCAGGGGAATCTGGCAACATATACTAAAACCTTTAAAAATGTCTGTATCTTCCCATCTAATACATATAAGAATTTAGATGGTCAAAGTGCTATTTCAAAGCATCAGGACAAAAAAATGTGCTAGTCAATGAATAGTACTGGAGCAACTGGCTATAGCTGGGAAGAAAATAAAGCTAATTATTTTGGAGTATGGGTAAAAATAAATTCAAGATGCTTCACAAAGCAAAATATAGAAAACAAAAACAAAAACTACATTTGGAGTAGGAAAGTCCTTTCAAAGTAAGAACCCCAAACTCTAAACCCATAAATTGATATACAAAATTCTAAACTTATTCCTTTATGACAAAAGAAACAATAAACAATATTGGAAAATAAACTTGAAAAATAATGTGAGATTGGGAGAAAATATTTACAACTATTTAACAGTTTAATATCTGGAATATTTGAATAGGTACTAGAAATCAATAAGAAAAAATTAAAAACTTCATGTATACAAACAGAAGATGAAATATAAGTGACCAATAATTCGAAAAGATGTTCAATCTTATAATAAAGAAATGCAAATGAAGACAAAATACCATTTTTTGCTCATCAAATTGGCAACAATTAGAAAGACTTATACCATCCAGTACTGGAAAAGGTATGGAGAAATGAATACCATGTCATACAATGTTGGGATGGTGGGAAAAAAAACTGGTATAGCCTCTAGGGAAAGCAATTTGGAATAATAATAATAATAATAATAGCAGTAGCAACACCCGTTAATGCTTATAGAGTACAAACAGGTCCCAAGTACTATTCTAAGTGCTTAAGATACGCTAGTTCGTTTTATCTCTTTACAATAACTGTGACGTAGCTACTATTATTTCTCCATATTGTAAATGAAGAAGCTGATGTCGAGTAACACCTTACACAAAGATGCTGAAGCTAGGGAGTTTGGCTCTAGCCACTGCTACTATCCACTAGGCTATACTATACCATACTGCAGTGGAGGCCATGTTGGTAAACTGCTAAGATCTCCCTTGCAGACACCCTGCAGTTTAGCTCCAAAGGGTGCACTTAGCCTCCAGCTGTTAGTGCTTTTAGTCACCTCAGTTTTCAAGATCAGGCCACTTTCTTCCCAGGAATGCCTAGTTAATAACTGTGCATGAGGGAGTTCTAGGGCCTAGCTAATTCTTCCCATCAGGATACTACTCCTCTAAGAGGCAATCTTACTTGAGGGCCCCAGTGAGTTGGCAGAGACTCAGATCTGTGTTGGGACCTGACCACTTCCCTGTCCTTTAGCTTCCGCCCCCTTGTTCTTGACAAGCACTAATCCTCAAGCACTGTTTGCAGTTCTAACTCCATCTCCATGTCAACTTCCCAGAGGATCCAGCGGACACAACTGCCTTTCTAACAAAATTTAAAGTGTATATACCCGTCTGCTCAGCAATTTCATTTTCACATATATAATCCAGAGAAAACCCTGCATGTATGGACAAAGAAACAGGTGCAAAGACGTTCATTGCACATTATTTATAATAGTAAAAAATATATATATTTATGAATGGAGGAATGTTTAAATAAATTATGGTACATATACATCATAGAATGTTAAAGAAGAATGAGATAATTTCTGTGTTTACTGATGGGGAAAGATCTCCAAGACATCCTGAAGAAAACAAAATCAAACTATAGAACACTATGTAACATGAGATCCATTTATTAAAAAATACACATTAATTCTGTAGGTGCACATATATGTAAATGCATAGGAAACTGGTTACTTCTGGAAAGAAGAAGTGGGGGTGGAAATGGTAAAGACGGGCAAGAAAGTCCCAGATCTTTACTTTTTGTTTTAAAGTTTAGAATGCACTCACAGACACTCAGTCCTCACATTATTTGCAGATTCCATACTTCAAAGATGCCCACTCACTAAAATTTATTTGTAAACCCTAAATAAATATCTGTGGCACTTTTGTGGTCATTCATGGACATAATATGCATGTGCAGAATGGCAAAAATTTTGACACCCAACACACAGTTCTATCTGAAGTCAAACTAGGTAATTTTCTGCCTTATTTCAGCTCTCATACAGTAAAAAAGGATCCTTTCTGTGCCCTCTTAATGCCACATTTTTGTATTCTTGTGCTTTTTCTTGGTGACTTAGCTGTTTAAAATGACCCAGGTATATGGCTGACATGCTGTCTAGTGTTCCTAAGAGCAAGAATTCATTAACATTGAATCAACAATATATAGTAAATAAGGTGTCTTTAAATAGAAACACACATAAAAGAAGGTAATGTAGTGACTGGTTGACAAAATGTGACCAGAGACTCCTAGGAACCTAACCCTGTATTTCCTCGGGGGGCAATGACCCAGTATTTACTTACCCAGCATTCACTCTTTTTATAGAACATAACTACCACAAGAAAATATGTCTTAAGATTTATGTCAGCCAGAGTTCTTTAAAAATAGAGCAATAAAGTCATCAATAGGGGTTAAAGTGTCCTTTTAGCTCCCTCGTGTATTCTAATCCCACATCCCTCAGCTGCCTTTCATGGTGATGATGCAGCTGTTTCAACTTAACTCAACTTTTCTTCACAAGGGCCCCCAAAGGAATTAAATAAATCAGAATGAGTTACTACTGACACCCAGGTTCACCCAAGAACACTTAAAATTTTACTCCATGAATAAATGATCCTTTGGGCAGCTTGGACCTGCACTAATATGACAGCCACTAGTATTGAGTACTTGAAATATACCTATTGCAAAAAAAAGTTTTAAGCGCTAATTAAAGTCTTTATATTTACTGCCACCCTTTTAACTTAGGAAATCTTTTTTTTTTTTTTTAATTTTTTTTTTTTTCAACGTTTATTTATTTTTGGGACAGAGAGAGACAGAGCATGAACGGGGGAGGGGCAGAGAGAGAGGGAGACACAGAATCGGAAACAGGCTCCAGGCTCTGAGCCATCAGCCCAGGGCCTGACTCGGGGCTCGAACTCATGGACTGCGAGATCGTGACCTGGCTGAAGTCGGACACTTAACCGACTGCGCCACCCAGGCGCCCCAGGAAATCTTTTTAAGAAATGTAAAAAGCAGACACATTTTCAGGATCCAGTGACTAATCATTTTTATCAGTTTCCAAATATTTTTACTATGCACCAAGGCCCACAGCCAACATTAGAGAACTCAACACATTTTATTTGTAAGGACTGCCCTTCTTATGCCTTTTTCACTCTGGTAAGGTGACAACAGAAAACATATTCATTTTTCTAAAATACTCAAACTTGACACTCTGTATTAACTATGAAACATGTCAGAATCTCGATTGTACATAAGAGACTACAGAGAAGAGCGGGTTCTTTCCCTTCGCTTAGTTATAACTAAGTATTACTATTAAACATAAGCTCATCAAGATAATGCAAAACAACTTGCCAAGCTGTTTGAAAAGCTATCCTTAACACAAGGGCTGTGAAAAGTGGCACAGACCAGTGGTTAGGAGTATAGTAAGATACAGAACAAGTCGGCCTGGGGCTGTGCTACTCATACCTCTGCAACCTCATGCAAGTTACTGATCTCTGTGACTCACTTTCTTCCTACCTCACAGGATCTGGGGAAGTTATTAAATGAATTTATTCTTGCAAGAAGGTTACAACAATGCCTGGCACACAGATGTGCTTAATAAATTAGTTATTGTTCTAGCAACTTTTAAGTTTAAGTCAGGTAAATTTAAATACTTTATACCTTGTATAGTAAACATAGGAAGTTCATTATTTCATGAAGTGAGGCTAAAAGCATCAAAAAAGGCATAAATTTGCAGATAATGGCAGCATGAGAAATACCCAAGAGAAGAAACATATTTTCAGGACGATTTCTCAATTTGAAAAATGTCAGGTAACTGCTGACTGGATCCACCAGTCATGCCACCTAGCTTGACAGCAGCCAGACAGTGCTCAGTACTGCTCATGTTCCTGCTTTGTCCACTCCGCTGCATCCCCTACGACGGCTGTTTCCGACCTTACCACACTCCTCAAATTCTTCAATGCCTGCCGTGAGTAGATAACCTTTCATCCCACTTACAGGAAAAAATCAAGGTCATGCAAATGAAGCTACCTCATTTGCCTTCCTCGAAGCTCAGTGCATCATCCAAAACTTCCCTGTACCATCTTTTCCTGTTTATTTTAAAATATTTTTTCAATTTTATTGAGATATAATTGACATAGCCACACCTAAAAAAAAAGAAAACTAAAAAAATTTTTTTTAATGTTTATTTATTTTTGAGAGAAAGGGAGACAGAGTGTGAGCGGGTGAGGGGCAGAGAGAGAGGGAGACACAGAATTCGAAGCAGGCTCCAGGCTCCGAGCTGTCAGCACAGAACCCACCGCGGGGCCTGAACCCACAAACCGTGAGATTATGAACTGAGTCGAAATCAAGAGTGGGACACTTAACTTACTGAGCCACCCAGGTGCCTCTAAGATGTAACCTTCTGATTTCCTCTATTTTCTCTCATTCATTTTTGAAGGAATAAATAAATGAGTAAATATTTGATTTACTGCTCATCACTATATGCTAGGTACTGTTCTGAGTAACGGGTATAAAAGGTTTTTATAAAAGGAGATGAAAAACTTTCAATGATACTGCTTCAATCACCCAGTTTGGAAATCTTGGAATCTAGTTGCTTGCCTCCTTTTGTCCCTTCTACTGTGTAAGACAAATCACATATATTTTTTTATTTGTTCCTTCCTTCATTTGTTATCACCCCTGTCCAGATTTTCATATTCTAGTATCGAAATTATTGTTATAATTTCTTCAGTAGTTGCTCTCCTTCCAGTCCCTCCTTATATTTTATTCATTTGCTCTACATGAATTTACTGAACGAATGCTTTTTGTGTGCTAAGCCACTGTTCTGGGCACTGAAATACAGCAGTAAGAAACATCCTTTTTCACATAGAACATATATTTTAGTAGTAGGAGAAAGGGGAAAAAAAGTAAATTAATAAGGTAATTGAAGATAGTACAAACGTCATGAGGAAAAAGATACAGGGTAAGGTGTTGGGGAAGCACTATCCTAGATTCTCACGGTGGTTAGGGTAGGCCTCCCTAAAGAGGTGGTAACTAGCTGAGACCATAAATCCTATCGTACTACTGATAAATTAATATTCCCAAAACACCACTTTTATGTTATCTCTCTGTTCTCATGAACTTTTAAAGCTATCTACTAATTATAAGGCAAAGGTCAAAATTTCCACCTAACTTTCCAATTTAATTTTCTAAAAATCTCCTACAGATTCTGCTTCAACTAACATAAGTGGTAAAAAGGATGTGCCAGGCAGAATGCTTAGTATTTTTTAGCTCCAAAAGATAACCAACTGATACTCCCAATAAGTATTATAATTTTTTTTTACATATAAAAAGGAAAGAAACTTGCTTGAAGGTCATTCAGCTAACCTGTGACAGGACTGGGCCACAAGTAATAATAAAAGCTGCTATTTATTAACATTTATTATGCACCAAACTATATTTTAAGGGACTTATCTGTCTCATTTAATCCTCTTCACTGAAAGAACCAGGTATGATTATGATTAGGTCACTGATGTGATTACGTATGATTATTATCAGAGAGCTGAAGCTTAGAGATGGTTCAAGTGATCTGCCCAAGTTACTAAGGGCTCAAGATAGGATGAAAACAGACCTGTTCGACTTCAAAGTCTATATATTAGACCACTCAGCTTAGTTCATTTGATGGCTCCTTCTATGTCATCTGGACAAATTTGAACCCTAGATCAACACAATGGTTCCCCTCTTCCCACATCTCCACCCAGGCTGGTGAACTCTGCTGGAAAAAAATATAGAACCATAAGACTGAAATTGTTAAAAAAAAAAAAAAAATGCCCTAAAGGCCCAACTAGGCCCTCATTATGACCTAGAAATCTTTGTTTTTTATCTAAAAATGACCCACCCTGGATCCCACATTCTTCTCTAGTTAATTAACCTCCCTCTCCCTTTCACAGGCAATCTTCCACCTCCATTGCTATCTTATTTCAACTACTAGTCACTTCTCAAGCCACTGTGAATAAGGCTCCTATCATATCACTTCACTAAAACTTCTCTCACCAGGGTTATTAACAAACTCTTTAAAACCAAAGTATTTTTCAATTTCATATTACTTGTTCTTTGGTAACACCACGGATTACATCTTTCTTCTTCTCCCCACAGCTTCTACAATGTCAAGTTTTTCATTTGGCTTTCCTCAAGTCAGGCTCTTCCTTAGTCTCCTGAAAATGTTGGTGATCTTCAGGGTTATGTCCAAGGTTCTATTCTCCACTCCTTGTGCTCCTGTTAGGAAACATCACCCCCCACCCGCAGCTTCTACAATCAATCATACACTGCTAACTACTCTGCAGCTTCAGTCCATGTCTGATTTATGAGTTTCATATTCATACACTTACCTGCTCATTAAATGTATTCTCTGGTTTGACAATCAAGTTCAAATTCTTACTATATCTTAAAAGGTTAAAAAATATTTTGGCATTTTTTTAAGTTTATTTATTTATTTTGAGAGAGACAGCACGGAAGAGTTGGGGAGGCACAGAGAGAGTGGGAGAGAGAATCCCAAGCAGGCTCCACACTATCAGTGAGGAGCCCAACACGGGGCTCGAACCCACGAACCATGAGATCGTGACCTGAGCCAAAATCAGGAGTCGGACGCTTAATGGATGGAGCTACCCAGGTGGCCCCATTTTGGCTGTTTCTTAAAACACTTAACAAGCAACTACTATATGACCCAGCAATTACACCTTGGGTATTTATCCCAGAGAAATGAAAATTTAGGTTCATACAGAAACCTGCACATGGATGTTCACAGCAGCTTATCTGAAACAGCCAAAAACTGCAATCAGCCCAGATGTACTTCAGCAGGTGAATGGTTAAAAATATTCTGGTATATTTATAGCACAGAATATTACTCAGCAATAAAAAGAAATGAACTATTGACATGCACAATTTGGGTGTGTGAACCTGACTGTGGCAGTGAACAAACAAAACTACACAGGTGATAAAAATGCATAGAAGTTATTAACACATAAATACAAGTGAGTACAAGTAAAAACAGGGAAATCTAAGATCTGCAGTCAGTGTTAATACTCTAGTTGTGACATTATACTACAGTTTGGCAAAAATGTTACCATTGTGACTAGGAATGGAAGTGACCTTCCTCAACTGGGTAAATAATATATGCAAAAACTTCACAGCCACCATACTTAATGGAGAAAAATGGACAATGCTTCGCCCCTGCTAAGATCAGGAATAAGAAAAGGATGTCTGCTTTTGTCATTTGTATTCAACACTGTTCCAAAAGTTCTACCAAGGCAATTAGGCAGGAAAAATAAACCCACTAAAACACTACTAGAATAAATGACCTTTAAAAGGTTGCAGGATATCAATATATATAATTAAGCATATTTCTACACACTAGTGATGAACAGTCTGAAAACTAAGATGGTAATACATTTACAATCATAGCAAAAAGAATAAAATATCCAAGCATAAATCTAACAAAATAAGTGGGAACTTCTAGTTTCTGATCCCCAGCAATGTAAGGAGCTAAGAAGTTGTTATTCTTGCCCACAAAACAAGAAAAATGCTGAACTGAATATCAACAACTCTTCCTAGATCCATCAAAGAGCTGAGGACACAGGGCAAACCACTCTCTCCAAAGTTGGAGGGACAAATGGGCAAATAGAGAGAATCACAACTTATTGGGGCAGAAACCAAGAAACCTCCATGGGAGGAACAAGTACCAGGGTGGGAAAACCTAAACTGTAAACAGATGAGTTCTTCAAGGCTCAGCGTGGTCAAGTTTGAGAGTTAAAAATTCCAAGGAGGGGAGGAGCAGTTTTAGGGGACCTCCCACACTTCTGTGAATTTTACGTATAGAAACCCTAGCAGGCACTCACAGTGAAGATAGGAGAAAAATTTCCTCATGCTTCTGGCAGGAAAAATGGGAAAACAGTTATTTTGAAATAAGCCAAGAGCATCCTGTTCTCAATGAGGCTTGGTCTCAAAAGAAACTATTTCACCAGAGCCTGACTGGGGTTTTACCAGAGCCTAATAGAGCTGGAGAAAGAGAAATAGCCAATTCCAGCCTTTCTTAGCCTTCATGTCTCAACCAACAGCGGGGAGAAGGGGTGCTGAGAAACACTTGTGAAGGTCACAGCACAGGGGCACAGGTTCACTAAAGGACTGAGACCTAATCACAAAAGTATAGAATGCTCTCCCTCCCACAGACATATAGATAGATCAAGGGAACAGAATTGAGAATCCAAAAATAAACCCTCACATTTATGGTCAATTGATTTTCAGCCAGGGTGTCAAGACTATTTAATGGGGAAAGACGTGTCTTTTCAACAAGTAGTGGTGGGACAACTGGATATTCACATGTAAAATAATGAATTTGGACCTTTATTTCATACCATATACAAAAATTACCTCAAAATAGGCAAGAGATTTAAATGAAGAGCTAAAACTCCTAGAAGAAAATTTCTGAAAAAATCTTCATTTCATTGGATTAGGGAATCATTTCCTAGATACAATACCAAAAGCACAAACAAAAAAGGAAATAATAAATTGGACATCAGATTTTTAAAATTTTGTACATCAAATGATACCATAAAGAAAGTGAAAAGACTGTATGGGAGAAAATATTTGCAAATCATGTCTGAAAATGATTTCTCTTACAACTTAATAATAGAAAGACAAATAATTCAATTTAAAAATGGGCAGAGGATCAGCCAGACATTTCTCCAAAGAAGATATCAAAATGGCCAAAAACATAGGAAAGATACTCAACATTATTAGTCATCAGGGAAATGTAAACCAAAGCCACAATGAGAAATGACTTCATATCCATTAGGATGGCTATTATGAAAAACAGATATAATGAGTGTTGGTGGGGATGCAGATAAACTGGAATCCTCATACACTGCTGGTGGGAATGTAAAATGGTGCAACCAGGTTAGAAGACAGCCTGGCAATTCCACAAAAAGTTGAAGATATGATCCAGCAATTTCACTCCTAGAAATGCAAGAGAAATGAAAACATATGTCCACACAAAAATGTGTACATGAATGTTCACAGTATTATTCATGAGTTACAAAAGGTAGAAACAACCCAAATGTCCATTAATTGATGAACAAAATAAAGTTTATCTACACAATGGATTATTATTTATCAGTAAAAATAAATGAAGTATTGATATGTTGCTATAGCATGAACCTTGAAAACATTAAGCTAAGTGAAAGAGGCCAGTCACAAAAGACTACATATTATATGATTCCATTTATATGAAACCTGTAGAATAGATAAGTATACAGAGAAAGTAGATTATTAGTTCCTTAGTGCTGGGCAGTTCGGGGGTGATAGCTAAGGGGTACAGGGTTACTTTCTGAAGTGATGAAAATGTTCTAAAATTGACCATGGTGATGGCTGTTGAACAACATTAGGAATACACTATAAGCAAGTGAATTGTACACTTTAGGGATAAACTGTATAGCATGTGAATTATATACCAATAAATCGGTTAAAAAACGGGGGCGGGCTGTTTTTTTGGGGGGAGGAGATGGAAAAATAAGCTCTTCATGATCTAGTCTGTTTGTTTCCCCATCCAGAGGCATCTAATGCCACTCTTACCTTCAAACTACTGTGATCAGGCACTATCAGGTTTCAGGTTCCGAACCCATAACTTTCTTTTTTCTTTTCTCTCTCTCTCTCTCTCTCTCTCTTTTTAATATCTGAGGCTTTAAACTTGCTTTTCCTTCTACCTGAACCATTTTTACAACCTTCCCTTCTTTGGCCAATTCCTATTTGTTCTTTATTTTTATTAATTAAAAAAAATTTTTTTTTATGTTTATTTACTTACTTTTGAGAGAGAAAGAACACAAGTTGGGGAGGGACACAGAAAGAGAGAGAGACAGAGACAGAGAATCCAAAGCAGGCTCCAGGCTCTGAACTGTCCACACAGAGCCTGAGGCAGGGCTCAAACTCACAAACTGTGAGATCATGACCTGAGCTGAAGTCGGACTTAGCCGACTGAGCCACACAGGCACACCCCTATTTGTTCTTTAGATCCCAGCTTAGATGTCATTCCTCCCTGTGGTCCTTTCTAACCTTCCAAGCCTGAATTAAAGGCATTCCACCTGTGCTCACACAGCAACATGTGCTTATTACTATTTTAGGGTTCTTCTTACTGAATTCCAATGAACTGTTTAATTATCTGTAGCTCTGACTAAAACGAGGTTTTGTTTATGGCATCTTGCCTCAGAGTAGGTAAAAGATAAATGCTTTTCTTTTTTTAAGTTTATTTATTTTGAGCTAGAGAGCAGAAGACAGGCAGAGAGAGAGGGAGAGAGAATTCCAGGCAGGCTCCATGCTATCAGCGTGGAGCTCAATGTGGGGTTTGAACTCACAACTGTGAGATCATAACCTGAGCTGAAACCAAGAGTCTGACACTTAACTGAGCGAGCCACCCAGGTGCCCCAAGATAAATGCTTTTCAAAGGGTGGGCTAAACTAACTTTAAGTCAGAATCACTTCTGTGATCATCTGTAGCTCAAAAGAATACTTAAGAAAAAAAGCCCTAAGCTACTGGAAATATTAATTGTAAAGAGAAAAGCATTGGTGCATAATTTGCCTAGAAATAAGCATGAAGCACTTAATGTTCAGGCACTCTAAACAGGTTTCAAATAGAAAAATAGTGACCTGCCTTATCTGGTTAAGCTTTGTGCTTAACCATAAAATATAGTTTTGATTTTTCAAATACTTTGTATTTGAAACCTTTCCTGCAGCAATGCATTACAGGTTCTGAATCCCAGTGAAAACATTTCTACAGGCAAGTCTGGAAAATAAGACCCAAGAGAGTACTAAGGCTCAGTGTATTCTTATCAGTTCTGAATCAAGATGAAGGTAGAATACATAGTATAAATTCTATCAAGAGTAGGAAATAACATGGTAATGCCCCTTGTTTAGATTACTTCTGACTTACAAGTGAATTTCATAAACAATTTTGCTAAAAACTTTTCAGAATCTGGGGGTAGGGTGAAGAAACATAGCTTTATAGGGAGAGGAATCCAAGAAAAGTGTTTTTAGACTATCATTAATTTTTGTCTGAAGTTGTTCAACAATCCGGTAATTTAGAAATTTTTCCTTTTTTAAGCAATTTCTACAAGAGGGGTGCCTGGGTGGCTGAGTCAGTGAAGCTTCTTGACTCTTGGTCTTGCCTCAAGGTCATGATCTCACAATTCATGAGTTTGAGCCCCGCATCCGGCTCTGCACCCAGTGCAGAGCCTGCTTGGGATTTTCTCTCTATCTGTCCCTACCCTGCATGTAAGCTCTCTCTCAAAATAAATAAACAAACTTAAAAAAAAAAATTTCTACAAGAGATCCAAATAGCTGCTGAAAAGCCGTTAAGAACGCAACAGCATTTTCTGTTCAGAAAATGTAACCGTCTGAAGTTCCAAGTCAACTGATTGCCAAACCACATTTTAGTGACACAATGAAAGGAGCTTTAAAAAGGAAAGGAGAATGAATAAAAGAGAATTTTCTCAAACCATAATAAGATCTATGATAATGTATATGACATTAGAGTATGTTAGATTTTCTCCCTAGAAAGATAAGTCCAGAAGACTATAAATGTCAACTCAATTAAGAAAGAACAAGAGGCAACCCTGTTTCATGTTATGAATCATACTATCTAACAGCTTAGAGAAAGAGTACTTTTGAACTTGAAATGTACTTTCGAATTTAAAATGCTAGGAATATACATTAAACAATCTGCCTTTTAGGACTTAAAAACATGAACACTGCAGAAATGGTAAAGGAAACAATGCTCTGACCATATGCACTCATTCACATATAGAGCAGTGAGGGAATGCTAAGTGGAGTGTAAATGTAGAACATGAAATATGTAATTTACATCACCTTTAGGAAAATACATTTTTAGAAAGAGAAAACTAAAGGAAATATGACTCAGTAGATTATACATAATTCCTAAAAGAAAGAGGTTAAATATAGTAAAAGGTAAATTAAGAAAAGAAATGGCTATTTTAGTATGAGCAGGGGAGGGGCAACAAGAGAGGGAGACACAATCCCAAGCCGGCTCCAGGCTCTGAGCTGTCAGCACAGAGCCCGACATGGGGCTCGAACCCACAAATTGTGAGATCATGACTTGAGCTGAAGTTGGACACTTAATGGACTGAGCCACCCAGGTGCCCCAAGAAACGGCTATTTTAGAAATAAGTTTAAAACATCCTTAAAATATTCAGAGAGCACTAATTAATGTGCTTCTGATGTTACAATCCTCTCTTTTAATTCCAGGGTCCAGCAGCCTATCCATGATATTGCTGAAATGATTATAATCAAACAAATATCGTAACTCCTATTACTTTATACAACTGAGTAGCCACATAAAGGAAAATTTCACTTGTATGTATGGGTATATATGTACATGCATGGATATGTTTGGTAGAATAATTATATTCTGTGAACTTGAAAGTAAGGAAAACTGCAGTAGTTTAACTGATGATGATGATTTTTTTTTTTATTGATGTCAACTACATACTTTATACTTTCTGGATGAAAGACATACAGCTCTTAAAATGGACAGGCACAACGTAGGAAAAGAAATGAAACCAATAATTTAGAACTATAGGTACTTAATGACCTAAAAAATCATAGACCTTAAAGACTGAAACTGCATCCAGATGCTCTTCCAAAGGGCTATAGTCAACTAGCTGTAATAAAACTCCTGGAGATAGTTCACTGTTGTTTGAGTCTGGCAAGAATCTCCAAATACAGAAGTTTTCATACTGAGGCAGAGGAACTTAAGGGCTAGGGGCAGGAAACAAATTAGAAATGCAACCTTCTCGCTACTGCAGAGTAGGTATTTGGCAGCTGTCTTCCTCACTTCCCAAACAGAATCTCAAGTGTTTGGGTCCAGAAAAATCTAGTTTTATCTTAAATTCTACTTCAAAACCTTGACATTAAAATGAAAGGCGCTTATAATAAATTTTCTTTCCCCATCACTCATAATTCTGGAGGTGATAAGATAAATAATAGTTGTGCTCACTTAGTATCCATCACGGTCTTAAGCGCTTTACATATGCTCATTTAATTGTCAAGACAATCCAATGAGGAAACTGAGTAACAGGTTTAATGACTAGGAGCCAGCTAGAAAAAGCTGCAGTTGGAACACGAACCAGGTCTGATTCGACAGCTGTCCTCAAAGTTTACTACTTAGGAATATTTCTGTAGAACAGTTTGATTTTTCTTAAGTGTTTGTCCAGAGAAATAAAACCTTAGAAACATCAATGGAGAGATCTCAAAATAGTTGACACAAAGTGGCACATTTCCTCACAAATAGCTATTTTGGACAGAAAATACTAAAATAATTTGCTCCAGGTGTTAAGAAACTCGGTTAATCTAATAAAAGACTTAACACTATTTTACATTCTTAATTCTGCTTAAAAAGCATGTTTTCAAATTAATCTGTCAACCATACTTTTAAAAAAAGTTATATTAAAATTCTGGTCCTTGATCTTCTGGACAATTTCACTGGTGTATTATATAAAATTACATTTTTAAAGTCACACACTAAAGAGAGTTCAGGAGCGATTTAAAAAAGAGAATTCCAGGGTCACCTGGGTGGCTCAGTTGGTTAAGCACCTGACTTCAGCTCAGGTCACGATCTCATAGTTTGTGAGTTCGAGCCCCACATCAGGCTCTCTGCCAACAGTGTGGGCCTGCTTCGGATCCTCTGTCCCCCTCTCTGTGCCCCTTGCTGCTTATGCTCACTCTTTCACAAAAATAAGTATTTAAAAAGATAATTCCATTTTGATTTTGCTAATTCAAGAAGAGGTTCTCCAAATGCTGCAATTTAAAAAATAAGTTTGGAGATTTACTATACAAAGTACTTTAAGGGAGATTCAACTAAATCTTTGTACAGTTTGATTCCTCCCATCATTTCTACTCAGCAAAATCTCAAATAGCAGCTTGTGTACTCAAGACATCTACATATTTTCCCCCTTAATCATGCCCTTTTCAAAGGACAGAGAGTTCATTTAACAGCCAGTTATGATGTCCTTGTTTCATTGCTATTTGTATTTGCCTTTCTTAATGAATGGATCATTACAAAACCATAATACTTGTTCTACGATCTCTCATGTAAACAATGCAGGTCCAACAATGGCATTCTTTACCACTCTCCTATTACATGTTTCACCACCAAATCACCATGTGATATCTTAAATTACAAACAGATTAATGTTTTTAGGAGTACAGCTCTCTCATGTACAACTTCCAGGCTTGGTTATCAATACAGACAGTATTTGTAAAGAATCATGACTTTGACACTACTATAATTCAAGAAACTAGTTACTGGTGAAGAGGAATGAGAATCAAAAGGGAAATCCATTACGTCATCTTAGAATTCATAAACAAAGGGTGGGAATATCACATACCCTTTAATTTAGGAAGGCAGATTTCAGAAAGGTAGGCATGATTGCATAGAATGGTTTTTTTAAAGTTTATTTGTTTATTTTGAGAGATAGCGTGAATGGGGGAGGGGGAGGGAAGGAGGGAGAGAGGGGGAGAGAGAGAGAGAGGGAGGGAGGGAGAGAGAGATAGAGGGAGAGAGAATCCCAAGCAGGCTCTGCACTGACAGTGGGGCTCAAACTCAGGAACTGTGAGATCATGACTTGAGCTGAGACCAAGATGTGGGACACTCAACTGAGCCACCTGGGCACCTCTCATGGAACAAAATTCTTGAAAGAAAGGAGATTCAAGAGGCTAGGGAACTCTTCAAAATGTGGTTCTGACTAATAATTACAGATGAAGCCAATAAAAGAAAGGAAGGTAGGTACTGATGAAAGCAGGATGGGAGCACAGGAACTCATCTGAACAGCAAATTATAAACATAAAAAAAGCAGTGTGTTATAATGAATAGAGCACAGGCTTTTGAATCCAGCTCTACCACCTAATTAGACGATGCCAGGCAAATCATTTCCCTCTTTGAATATGCTTCTTCATCAGTAACATGGGAATACTAAATTCAGCATTTCTTTGTTCTTTTTGTCCTTAGGCTATATCCCATTAAGGGAGCACAGTCAGAATTCTAAGTTCAAAGGTTATTTCTTTCTTCGTGGGTGAGTTACATTATTAATTTGATATAGCAGGGCTCATTGGTTTCAATCTGTATTTGATATTAGGATTTGTTTTCTTTCCATCATTCTTAATTTTTTGAATACGTAAAACATAAGCATGGTTCAAACAGAGTACTCTTCCCACTTCATTACAGTAGCGGTACTATTCATTATCTGAGGTAGAAATTTTGGCCATTTGTCCATGGGCTAGACTGTATACTACAGTATGGTAACATTTACATCTACAAGCTAAAACAACATAGCATTTATAATCAAGTTTAAGATAGCTGCCTATGGCTACTGCAACGATTACAGTGAAGACTCTTCAAAAGTTACTTCCGTTAGGGCGCCTGGGTGGCTCAGTGGATTAAGCATCCAACTTTTGATTTTGGCTCAGGTCATGATATCAGTTTGTGGGATCGAGCCCTGCATCAGGTTCTGTGCTGACAGCATGGAGCCTACTTGGGATTCCCTCTGTTTCTCTCTCTCTGCCCCTTCCCAGCTCGCATTCTTTCTCTCAAAATATATAAATAAATTTTTAAAAAAGTCCCACTAATTTTAGTTGATGCTTACATTACTATGTGCCAAGCACTTTAAGTGTTTTATGTACATGATTACTTTAATCTTCAACAGACCTCTGAATCTTCAAACAGACTTCTGAAGCATGTTACCAAGATCATGCTGCTAGGAAGTGGCATAAATAGAACGTGAACCCGGACTCCAGAGTCTGTGCTGTTAGCCACTTAACTATGATGCCTCCTGCATTCTAACTGATCACACCTATGTTTCTACCATGCAGGGACTACAGAATTTTAACCTTTTGCGGCTTACATAAAATATGTGACCTTAGAAAAATTACTGTATCATAATTTTCCCATTACTAATAAAAATTTAAAAGACAATAAGCCAATATGGACTAAAGCTCTTATAAATATTTATAAACATTTAGACCAATTCAACTGCACTAGCCATCCAGTGGTTTCTCTCATTCAATGAACACTTATTAAACACTGTTGAGAGGTAAAATGAGTCAATTTACTCTCCTTTCTCCTCCAAATCCCACTGAAAAGGTACTATATATATTTTAAAAATTATCTAACAGCATGGGAAAAATGACAAATATATCAACAACAAAGCAGAATTACTAAAGAATTTCTGGAATTGGGGCAACTGGGTGGCTCAGTTAAGCGTCTGACTTCGGCTCCAGCTGTGATCTCACCGTTTGTGGGTTTGAGGTTTGAGCCCCGTGCAGGACTCTCTGCTGTCAGGCACAGCACACTTCAGATCCTCTGTCCTGCTCTCTGTCTGCCCCTCCCCACTGGTGCACACACTCTCTCTCTCAAAAATAAACATTAAAAAAAAGAATTTCTGGGATGTATAAAAAAACAAGTTCACAGAAAAGGAGTAAATGCCTCTATAGCCTATAACAATATAGTCAAAAGATAGCCCTCTAAAAAGTGCTCCTAAAAAATTCAAGAAAACCATATGCTCAGAGAAACAGGAGCTGAGCACAGTAATTGGGCTGTGTGGTATGTAAGTGGGATATTAAGAAAAGTCAGTGGGAACTGCACCAGTTCCCTGACCATCTGGAAGAGCTGATGACATCTGCACCCCAGACTTTTTCATCTGGGTATGGACTGCTTGAATGGTCAAGTTGGGGATTTGCCACAGCAAGCTCCTGAAGAGGGAGGGCAGAGGGCAACAGGAGGGAATATATAAGGGATACAACACTTTAGTTGACTCTAGGCTAATACAGAGAACAAAAGCACTGGTCAAAACCTTATAGAGGCAAAAAGCAAAAAAAAAAAAAAAAAAAAAAAAAAAAAAGCACAATAGGAAACCCCATAATGTATCCAACCTCCCTAATAACCATAAAGATATTCACAATAAAGGATAATCACATCTTAAATAGAGGGTGGTTTATTTAAAAATTTTTAATGTTTGTTTTTGGGAGAGAGAGAGAGAGTGCCAGGGGGGTAAGGGGCAAAGAGAGATGGAGACACAGACTCTGAAGCAGGCTCCAGGCTCTGAACTGTCAGCACAAAGCCCCATACAGGGCTCAAACTCATGAACTGCAAGATCATGACCTGAGCTGAAGTTGGATGCTTAACTGACTGAGCCACCCAGGTGCCCCCATTTATTTTTTTTTTTTAAAGTTCATTTATTTATTTTGAGAGAGAGGTAAGAGAGTGAGTGGAGAAGGGACAGAGAGAGAGGGAGAGAGAGAATCCCAAGTAGGCTCTGTACTATCAGTGCAGAGCCCGTTGAGGGGCTAGATTCCAGGAACAGAGAGATCATGACCCGAGCCACCCAGGAGCCCTGAGGGTGGTCTATTTAGAGCAGACATCTTACTAGCTATTGTGGGATTCTAAATGGTTACTGGATGATAGTTACCTATTGGGTGGTACGTAGGTAGATACAGGCAACAGTCCTCTAAAGCCAGGAGCTATTCCTAGATCAGGGACACTTCAACATACAAGAGTTTGTCTTCTGATCCTAACCCACTAAATCTTAGAGCGGGAGTCCTACAGGTTATCTAAAATGCTGATATATGACTGTATACATCTGTTTAAAATATGATTTATTGCTATGGTTTTTAAGTGATTCATGAATGATTTTTTAAATTTTAAATTAAACTCTGAAAGTAATTATTTTATCTTCAGGATAATAAAATATAGTTTATGTTATATATATATATTATATTTCATAATAAGCAAATGAATAGAACTTTAACAAATGACCTTATAGGCTACCCGTGACATCAATCATGCTTTACTTTTAGAACTTTTTATCTAAACTTGGTTGCTGACTTCAACTAATGAGGTCAGGGTCATGCTTTATATACTTAGCCAGTGGGGAGAAATCTACTCTAGGACCCAGACTACAATCCATAACCCGCCCAGCAAATGTTAGCTAGAGTAAAAGGTTGGCGGAATGTTAATGGCTTAGTATAATCTGTCATCATTACTGGGAAATCTCCAAAAACATGTTACCTTTGATATGTAGAACAGCACTTTCATATACACATTTGGATAGGTTGCCTGGTACTCTTTTCTCTTAGTGGAAGAAGGTAGCAATCCAAATAAGTATCAGGGGCACAGTACAGTGTGTATGTTAAAAACAAATCGGGAACCAGGTCTAACACAGTCATATATCCTAAATTTTTATAAAAATGAGACTACTTTTGGTGACTATATGATAGGTAAATAATGAATTGCATTATATTCTATGTATCCAATGTAATAAAAAATTAATCCATTTAGTTGCTTAACAATAACAATAGCTACTATAAATGCCTCTGCTGTGGTAGATGTTTCAGCTATATTAACTTTAATTCTTACAGCCACCTTGCAAAGTAAGAGGTATTATGCCCATTTATTGATGAGGCAACTAAAGCTTAAAGAGGCCAAGTAATAACAGAAAGAAAAAAAAAAAAAAAAAAGAGGCCAGTGTGTCCAAAGCCACATAGCTGGTAAATGGCAGAGCCAGACCTTGAACTGAGTTCTGACTTCAATCCCTATTCCCTTTTTTTTTTTTTTTTAATGTTTATTTATTTTGGGCCACCTGAGTGGCTCAGTCAGGCGACTGACTTCAGCTCAGGTTATGATCTCATCGTCGGTGAGTTTTGAGCCCCGCGTCAGGCTCTGTGCTGACAGCTGAGAGCCTGGAGCCTGCTTCATTCAGATTCTATGTCTCCCCCTCTCTCTGCCCCTCCCCTGCTAGCACTCTGTCTCTCTCTTTCTCAAAAATAAACATTTAAAAAGCAATTTTAATGTTTATTTATTTTGAGAGAGCAAGAGAGAGCACAAGTGAAAGTGCCCACGTGAGCAGGAGAGGGGCAGAGAGAGGAGGAGAGAATCCCAAGCAGGGCTTGATCCCATGAACTGAGATCATGACCAGCCAAAAGAGCCCAAATCAAGAGTCAGATGCTCAACTGACTGAGTCACCCAGGCACTCCTCAATCCCCACTCTATTTTCACTATGATTTTCTTAACAAAATAACTTTTAAAAAAATGTTTATTCATTTTTGAGAGACAGAGTGCAAGGGGAGGAGGGGCAGAGAGAGAGAGGGAGACACAGAATCCAAAGCAGGCTCCAGGCTCTGAGCTGTCAGCACAGAGCCCGACGTGGGGCCCGAACCTACAAACTATGAGATCATGACCTGAGTCAAAGTCGGACACTTAACTGACTGAACCACTTACAGGTGCCCCAGTAAAATAATCTTCTAAGAATGTATCATACATACCCAGATTTATTTTAAATCAAGAGATAGGATTCATGAGGATGAAGGGGGAACACAAACTGGTTTTCAATTGGTGAAAATAAAGAATAAGCATTTTATTTATTTATTTGTTTAAATGTTTATTTAATGTTGAAAGAGAGTCACAGAGCAGGAGTTGGGGAGGAGCAGAGAGAGAGTCGGACACAGAATCTGAAGTAGGCTTTAGGCTCTGAGCTGTCAGCACAGAGCCCGATGTGGGGCTTGAACCCATGAAGGGCGAGTCATGACCTGAGCTGAAGTTGGGACACTTAATCGACTGAGTCACCCAGGTGCCCCAAAGAATAAGCATTTAGGTAATTTTTCTTTTCTTTAAAAAAAAACCAAAACAAACAAAAATACACACACACACCGAGTATTTAAAAACTTTTTTTAAATGTTTAAAATGTTTTTGAGAGAGAGAGAGAAAGAGCGCAAGTATGAGTGGGGAGGGGCAAAGAGAGAGGGAGACAGAATTCGAAGCAGGCTCCAGGCTCTGAGCTGTCAGCACAGATCCCGACCTGGGGCTTGAACTCGTGAACTGTGAGTTCATGACCTGAGCCGAAGTCAGACACAACAACCGAGCCACCCAGGCACCCCAATACATTTTTTATTTTAGAGAGAGACAGAGCACGAGCAGTGGAGAGGAGCACAGAAAGAGAGAGAGAGAGAGACAGAGACAGAGAATCTTAAGCAGGCTCCACACTAAGTGTGGAGCCTGACATGGGGCTTGATCCCATGACCATGGGATCATGACCTGAGCCAAAATCAAGAGGTGGATGCTCAGCCCACTGAGCCACCCCGGCACCCCACATTAGATAACTTTTCAAGCACAAGTAAAACATCTACAGCAAATCCTAAATTAGAAGCCAAGTTTCAACAGAGGTACTCAAGTTAAAAGCACTTATTTTGGAGGTGTGCCTGGGGCTCAGACGGGCGCTCAGACGGTTAAGTGGCCGACTTGAGCTCAGGTCATGATCTTGCTGTTCCCAAGTTCAAGCCCTGTGTTGGGCTCTGTGCTGATGCTCGGAGCCTGGAGGCTGTTTACGATTCTGTGTCTCCCCCCGCCCCCCCCATGCCCCTCTCCTGCTTGCTGTCTCTTTCTCTCTCTCAAAAATAATAAACATTAAAAAAATTTTTTTTAAATACTTATTTTGGGGCACTTGGGTGGCTCAGTAGGTTAAGCATCTAACTCTTGATTTTGGCTCAGGTCATGATCTCACAGTTCGTGAGTTTGAGCCCTGAGTCGAGCTCTACACTGACAGTGTGGGGCCTGCTTGGGATTCTTTCTCTCCCTCTCTCTCTCTGCCCCTCCCGTGCTTGCACTCTCTCTCTCAAAATAAATAAAGTTTAAAAAAAAAAAAGACTTATTTTGTACCATCTGATACCCTAAATGGCATATAAAATATTGTTTTTCTCCTTTATCTATTATAGGTCCCCCTAAACAACCGGTAATCACAGGAGGCCAGACTAACAGCCCCTTCCACGGGCTTGAATGAGGAACACAGGATCCAATCTCTTCTGTAGCACCTTGTTTCCCCATGGCAGAGATCACTTACCCGTTACAAACTCATCTCCCCCATGTCCACTCACCACCATAACACACCCCACATATCACATGTACTTTCATGTACTCATACACACCTTCCTTATCTCCACTGATTTAACTCTATCTCAGGTTATTGCACCTGAGGGAATCCCTTAAACATACATTTCCTGCAAATTCTCTCGTCTTCCTCTGGTAGTCAAAAAATGACATAAAATATTGTTGACACATGTAAAAAGAATCTCCGTGAAACACCCACATCACATAGAAGGAAATGTCATAAGCTTTTTTTTGTTTTTAACTGAAGTACAGTTGGCACAAAATGTTACAGTAGTTTCAGGTGCACAACACTGATTCAGCAAGCCTATATAGTATGCTGTGCTCACCACAAATGCAGCTACCATCTGTCATCACACAACGCTATGACAATACCACTGACTATAGGAATGTCATGAGCTTTAAAGTCAAACTGGCAAATTAAAGGATCAGAGAAATAAACTTCCTTTTCTTAGCCCTTTTTATCTCTTTAAAAATGCTATTCACAATGCAACTGTACTGCTTTATACAATTTTGTTATGGTTGCAGAAGTAAATATTTTAGGTACAATATGGTCTTATGGGCTAACCTAGGAATCTAACTCCTGTATAGATCCAGGGAACCACCCAGTCAACCTAAAAATTAACTTTCATCATATAATATTTTTTGTCAAAGTTGGGAATGACTATATGGTAGCTGGGCCTTACTTCCAAAATGAAAACCAACTGATAAATGGTAAAAAGAAAAAGAAAAAGAAAAAAAAAAAGAAAAAAACAAGCCTGCATTCTGAGGATATTCAGCTACTATACAATAATGTGATCTATGTAACAATGTAAGTATCATACTTGTAAAAATGAGGTAAGATTAGGAATGCCAAATATTACTTTCTCTTGAGTTCTAGTCCCTTTGTGCTTGGATATTCTACTCTCACTTCAAACATAACATGTCTAAACCAAACTCATCACCTTTACCCATAAATCAGTGCATTCTCCAAAATTCCCAATTCTAGTCCCTACTCTAGGTTCAAAATATTAGTGTCAACTGTAACACCTCCTCTTTCTTGCCACATGCAAGCTTGGACTGATTGCTACTTAAGGTACAGAGATCAATAAATCATACTCTGTTAGTAGGGAACTTTCAGGCTGAGAATAGATAACACAAGCAAAGATTTAGAGATGAGAATACAGATTATATTTAGGAAATAGAAAGTAATACAGAGGAGCCAGAATGTAGATCCGTGCAGGAAAAAAAAAAAGTATGATCTAAGGTTGGAAACATAAACTACAGTCATATTGTGAAGATACTTGAATGGCTTTGTGCTGTGGAAGATGAAAAGTCACTGAAAGTTTTCTGGTACGAGTACATGAAGTGGTTAATAGCCAGGGTTCTGCAGCTAGACTTCCTGGGTTCAAATCTCAGCTCTTCCACCTATCAGTTTTGTGACCCTGGGCAAGTTACATGACTTTTCTGTATCTCTGTGGGGCTAATAACAGCATCTATATAAGGATGTTGTGAGGACTCAATTAGTAAATACATATAAAGTGCCTAGAAAAGTATCTGTCATAAAGTAAATGCTATGTAACTATTTGTGATTCTTCTTACATTTATCCTTTAGGAAGATGAATTTAGCAGCAATGTATAGAAATGGACTAGAACAAAAATTTCCCTGCCTTTACTCACGCTATTTCACCCTCAAGGACAAGCACTGCCCAAGTTTTTGTAATTATTTAAATATTCATTAAGTGTATCATCTATTAAGCTCAAATGCCATCTCCTCCTCGACCACCTGGACAGAAAGTAGCTACATCATATATTTGACACTTATTTCTTATGTATATAAATTTATTTCTCCAAAGAGAGCACAGGTTTCTTGAGAATAAAATATTTTTTCATTTACTTAAATGCAATCTCTCAGAATATTTAGTACAGTTCCTTACAGACCATACATACTTCAATAAGCATTTGTTGCGAGACTGTCTGGAATAAAGTCCAGTGGTATAAGAAATATTTATGGGAAGATCTAAGGACTAGAGTAAATTAAAGATTTATTTTATTAAAATGAATGGTACTTTTAAAATGAAATAGTCATAAATGAAATAGCCTTAGAAATCTTTGCCTTTTAAGTTAGTGGGCTGGTCAGCAAAACTAATCTGAAGACGGTCTGTTTTTGAAAAAAACCTATTTTATTACAGCTGAAAGTAGACCCAATGATGTTCCTGGGGGAATAACTTAATGTGAGTACACCACAAAGGGGAGACCTAGTGAAATTTTGCTCTGCCATTTTCTTACTTGACCCAACCAACTGCATTTATCTTTACCCCTGTTTAATCTCTAATGATAGTATACAGTCCCTAGTTGAACAGATCTATATTAAAAGTCAACAGCTGCCTTTTTGCTCAATATATACAACAGCCAAGTGTCAAAATGCCAAATGTGACCTTTTATTTATAGCAAAGCTAGTATAAAGAGACACACAAAAAAAAGTGCAGCATTTTCCTCCCAATTAAGAAAAAAAATACAGTTCAAACAAATGTCTCTTTGCTTTAAAACTGGAATCATACACTGTAACGTCATATAAGTAAATTACACGATTTTGGTATACACTCATAAATACATGTATCATTGATCGTAACACCCAAATCCATATGCTTCTCTATTCTGTCAACTCTAAAGCAATAAATCTCAAAGGAACATCACATTTTGCTTGCTCATGCCATATCTGGTAAGGATTCTCCTCCCTGTAATTTACAGCTAATGAGAGAATACATAGTAATGTTCGCATAGGTGTGTTTTTGAAGAGTGACTTTGATCCAGATACTTATTTTTAGGCACCTGATATTCAAAGATCCTTAGGTTCCTTCATGGCTCTTATTTAACCTCTCTTGTTGAAATGCAATAGCTTTGCTAAATATTACTTTTTCATCAGTGTGTAGCCAACAAAGAATGAAACAATGCAGCCACGATATCCAATCAGTTGTTATCAACTGGATCAGGTGTTGCATGTAATCAACTTTTTAGCAGCCAGCTGCTAGTTGGCCAAAGAACTAAAGAAAACTCGGGAAAAATTGTGTAGCTCCAGAGCTTGAAAATAAAACATTCTGACAACCAAAAAGATATGAACGTCATGTTTGCATAAATCATCATAGACAGGTAAGGCTGTAACTATGAAATTTATACCTATATATTGTCACCGCTGTCACTGTACAACCTAATCTCCTGGGTTATGTAGGTGTATAAAATAAACTCACTATGTAAATCATTATCCATTCAAGTTGCATGATTAAGCTCTTATTTACAATTCAACAATAACAATTTCATAAACAGCAATATTTCATTATGTGACTAAATTTCCCCTATAAGATTATGTAATATGGTCCACTGCTTACATACACATTAAAATGAAGTATGGGGGCGCCTGGGTGACTCAGTCAGTTGAGCGACCCACTCTCCGATTTCGGCTTGTGTCATAACCCCAGGGTCGTAGGATGGAGCCCCGCGTCAGGTTCTGCACTGAGTGTGGAGCCTGCATAAGATTCTCTTGCTCCCTCGGCCCCTCTCCCCAGCTTGTGCATGCTCTCAAATTAAAAAAAAAAAAAAAAAAATGCAGTATGGAAAAAACACAAAACCTCACAGTTGCATTACAGAAACTAATAACAACTAGAAGAAATTTTATTCTATAAACAAAAACTAAATCCTCAGTTATACTACTTGTCAGGTTTCTATAAGGAAACAACTATCTCATATATTTCAAACATATTTCCAGCCTTTCAGGTGAAGCTAACTGACTCTATACTCAACTGTAAAGTTTACAGATCACTAGGTCTTAGATATATTCCTTTAAAAATAACTTCCGAGGGCACCTGGGTGGCGTCCGACTTTGGCTCAGGTCATGATCTCACGGTTCGTGGGTTCGAGCCCCACATCAGGCTCTGTGCTGGCAGTCTGGAGCCTGGAGCCTGCTTCAGATTCTGTGTCTGTCTCTCTCTCTGCCCAACCGCCACTCACTCTGTCTCTCTCTCTCTCTCTCTCTCTCTCTCTCTCAAAAATAAAATAAAACATTAAAAAAAAAGTTAAGAAAACAACTCTGAACTAAATGATTTTCACAGTACACTGCAGTTGTTACCCTTTAACCTACAGGAGAACATAAAGTTGGAGTCTGAACGTGCATAGCAATTAGAAGGGATGAAAAAAAGCATTACTCAAATCTGAATGATGTAATTTTTATTAATAAAAAACTCTCAACTACAACTTGTCTAAAATTACATAGCTAGTAGATAGCAGGACTGGGATTTGACTATGTCAGTTTTGGTTTGACCCCAAAATCTGTGTGCCCTTTCTACTATGCTAGGCTGCCTTTCATTTAGAAATCTGTTTTCTTCTTCAGTCTGTTCCAGAAACCTATGAACCCAATGCAGGCCTTGCTTTTTGTACTTATATGTGTGGCTTACATTACCACTACCACGGACTTCACAGTCTCTCTTCCTAGATTGGGTTCGGCTGGGTTTCAGTTATATTCAAATTCAGACACACCATGTTGCCTTAAGTTTCTGTTTAGAACAAGGCAAGCTCTAAGTAAATAAGATAGGTAATAAAAAGGGAAATGTTAAAAAATTCAAATGTTGGGGTGCCTGGGTGGCGCAGTCGGTTAAGCGTCCGACTTCAGCCAGGTCACGATCTCGCGGTCCGTGAGTTTGAGCCCCGCGTCAGGCTCTGGGCTGATGGCTCAGAGCCTGGAGCCTGTTTCCGATTCTGTGTCTCCCTCTCTCTCTGCCCCTCCCCCGTTCATGCTCTGTCTCTCTCTGTCCCAAAAAATAAATAAATGTTGAAAAAAAAATTAAAAAAAAATTCAAATGTTATGACTTTTTATATAATAATTATGATTAATACTTGAGCATTTTGCTATGTACTAGACCATGTGCTGATTCCTTATATGCCATATTATATTTCCTCACAACCTTCATTTGAAATAAATATACAGTCCCTATTTTATAGCTGAGAAATCAAATTACATGCCCCAGATCATAAAACTCATAAAAAGGGAATCCAAGAATCAAATGTAGATATGGCTGACTCTAAATCCCACAGGACCATTTTAAGTTTATTGTGTTGCAACTCCAGTATAAACCTAGTATTTGTCAAGAAAGGGGTTAAACAACCCCTGTTCCAGGTCAGACTCAGCTGAACAGTGGAGGATTGCTATACTAACTACACTGTGCCAGCTCTGAAAGCCTTGGCTCTAGCAGCCAAATGACAGAATTTAAGAAGTCTGGTCAGTCTAATAAAGGCAACAGCATCATCACTCTGTAATTTCTTTATCACAATTTCCTTCCTTTTAGTGATCTCCATGTACTTATGGCTTCTGTCCATGTTCTTGGTCCCAAACTTCCCTTCTCCACAACTTTTAGGCCTACTGACCTATATCCTTCATCCCAAAGGGCCTATATCCCTGTTGGTAATGGTAAAAAGAGAGGACTTCTGGAACCAAGGTTGTAAACGAAATAAATGCTTTGTTCAGGAAATTTAATCTTCTATTGGAAAACTGGCCTACACTGTAAAATTTACAGCAACATAAGTGATTTCAAGCTTCAAGTACATCCTGTGAACACTATAAAAAAGACTGGTCTCAGAATTTTTATTCAAAGTTATTATTTGCTAAGTATTATTTATACTGATAATGTCACTTAAAGAATTTTAATGGTTATTATTTTTGAGAGATGGAACACAAGTGGGGGAGGGGTAGAGAGAGAGACAGACAGACAGACAGACACAGAATCCGAAGAGGGGTCCAGGCTCTGAGCTGTTAGCACAGAGCCCCATATGGGGCTTGAACACATGAACTGTGAGATCATGACCTGAGCTGAAGTTGGATGCTTAACTGACTGAGCCACTAAGATGCCCTTAATGTCGCTTCTTGAAAATGTTCATTTATTTTTGAGACAGAGTGAGCACAAGCAGGGGAGGGGCAGGGACAGGACAGAAGATCTGAAGCAGGCTCTGTGCTGACAGCAATGAGCCTGATGCAGGGCTTAAACTCATGAACTGCGAGATCATGACCTGAGACCAAGTCAGATGCTCAGCCGACTGAGCCACCCAGGTGCCCCAATAATGTCACTTTTTAAAAAACCAAATAGGGATGCCTGGGTGGCTCAGGTGCTTAAGTGTTCCACTCTTGATTTCAGCTCAGGTCATGATCTCACAGTTTGTGAAATCGAGCCCTGTGTCAGGCTCTGCGCTGACAGTGGAGAGCCTGCTTGTGATTCTCTTCCTCCCAATCTCGGTCTCTCTCTGCTCTTCCCTTGTTCACATGCATGCACTCTCTCTTTCTCAAAATAAACAAACTTTAAAAATAAAATAAAAAGCCAAAAAAATGTTTGTACCACTTTACCATTTTGAAGTATTATTGTTTGAAGTAAAAGAAATTTACTGGCCCAAATATTTAACTGATGAATAGATAATGGATAAATATATCTGGCAATAAAAAGACTAATTACTAAAGTACTAATATTTACTATAATATGGATGAACATTGAAAACATTACACTAAGTGAAATAAGCCAGTCATAAAAGACCACATGTTGTATGATTCCACTTACATGAAATGTCCAGAACAGGCAAATCCTTAGAGACAGAAAGTAGATTGGTCCCCTCGCCTAAGAACAGGATGTTGGGGGGTGATGGCTAAGGGATGGGAGTTTCTCTCTGGGGTACTGAAAATGTTCTAAAATTTTCAAAAAAAAAAAATTAAATAAAAAAAAATTTTTTTAAAGCAGTGTACTGGCAAAAGACTCAAAAGACCATTGAAGAAATTGTTAATGCTTTTTAAATTAAAGGAGAACATAATTTCAAGATTTTTGCCCTCTTAGGTAGAACCAAATTCTGTCCTTCACTATGTCAGGTCCAAAGTGATTGCCAAAATGAAGTTCTAGACAGACTGCTTTGTTCAAACTGATGTTACAAAGCTCCTTCATGCGAAAGTACCTCTGTAATCACTTAAATTGTTACCATTCAGGGGAGAGGGCTTATTGTTTAATAATTTTTTATTATTTAATAAATGGTGTTTAATAAATATCTGCTTGGGCAGCTTATAATTTTAATGTTTTAAACCAACGACCCCAATCTGTAGGCCAGGATCTACTTGTGATCTTGAACTCTAACATGAGAGATGTCAAGCACCACAGTCCCTTATCTGAGGTTTCCAGGATTTCCTGTGGAGAGGGTAGTGGGTAGCAGAATGGGAAATGATACTCTTTCAAAGTCTTTCACTTCCCCAAGCACCTGCCAGTTTTTATACTTGAGTGAAAAGAAATCTCTTCCTCACAAAATGTCAGCCGTCTCCTAGGTGTCAAGTGGTTTTCTCCCCCCATGAGGGATAGGGGTGTGTGTGTGTGGGGGGGGGGAGGATATTAGAATAATGTTCTTAGCTTATCTGTGTCCCCTCACTTATTCCTTCCCAGGTCAGAGGAATGACTTCGACTGGCAGTTATGAAAAAATTGGGTATATGTGGTCCAACTTTTTGTCCTTGGGAGCAAGTCGCCCATAAGGAGCCCTCATTTCCTCTGTTCTTTCATGCTGGAAGTCTTATAGGGCAGGTGCCTCAGTCCTGTTTGGGACTGGATGGTTAAGTTTGTTCAATCGTGAGATCCAGTAAGAAGAGGAAGTTGCTTGCCCACAGATAAAAGCCATGTTCTCCAATATTCTCTTTAGCAGCAATAAAATAATATCATGGATCCTAATTATTCTTTCTTTCCCTCAGTTCAGAATAACAAGCAGGAAAGAGTGTGTCGGTTATTGTGACTCCTTACACACTCTAAACAATTTTAAAAAGAATGAAAATCTTAGGAATAAATACACTCTGACAGACTACAAAGTGAATGTGATAACCAATTGTATAAAAGGAAATTTTGCTTAGACATAAAGGAGGAATTCCTCTATGTACTGGAGGAGACTTTTGGAAAACATTTGGAAATCTTCGTTAAGAACACTAAGAAAATTCATCTAGGATGATTTAGGATGGCATAACCCTAAACGGTCACTACAATCTTTGCTGTAAAGGATGATGCCTCAAAAAAGGAATCTCTAGATCATTTTTTTCTAGATCATCTTTTTTAGTTTATTTGAGAGCGAGAGCGAGAGTGAGAGCGAGAGAGAGCGCACGAGCGCGTACACATGAGAGGGGGAGGGGCAGAGAGACAGGAGAGAGAGAATCCCAAGCAGGCTCAGCACTGGCAGTGCAGAGACCTATGTGGGGCTTCAACCCGTGAACTGTGAGATCATGACCTGAGCTGAAATCAAGAATCAGATGCTTAACCAGCTGAGCCACCCAGGAGCACCGAGATCATTTTATTCATCAGAAGCAGCTTTGCTTAATTGTTGACCTTGTTAGAATTAACTCAATAATAAAACTCCCCCCACCCCTCCCAAAAAATTTGTCTCTTTAGAGATGAGAAAACAGTGACAGTGAAGTTAAGGGACTTGTACAAAGCAAAGGACATCACTTTAAGACTAAAACCCAAATCTCCCTCTTCTGTAATCTGGCAAGAACTTCAGCCGCTTAAGAATTTTAATCTTGTTGGGGCACCTGGGTGGCTCAGTCGGTTGAACATCCAACTTCGGCTCAGGTCATGATCTTGCATTTTGTGAGTTCGAGCCCTGTGTTGGGCTCTGTGCTGACAGCTCAGAGCCTGGAGCCTGCTTCAGATTTTGTGTCTCCCTCTCTCTCTCTGCCCCTCTCCTTCTCATGCTCTCTAACTCTCAAGAATAACATTAAAAAAAAAAAAAAAGAATTTTAATCTTGTTAAGTGAAAAAAGGTATGCATAAGTAAGATATAGGTAATACTTCAATGAAGGGTTTTCTTGAAGGGAATATGCAACACTGAAACTCAAATCTCATGTGCAAAGCATTGACATGTGGGAAAAGATGTAGAAATGGCTATTCTACATTGGCTAAATATAAAAAGCCTAAGAAATCAAACCAAGTCATGGATGTTAAGTTGCTTCAAAACCTATAAAGCACTATATAAAATGAAAGATACCGCTATGAGTTCCAGTAACCAGAAGAAATTTGATCGTGGCACAGCAGAATTATGCAATTTTGCCATGATATTCAACTGCCATTCAGTATTTTTTATTAACAGAAAACACTAAGGGTCCTTACTGAAGTGCCCCCCCCCCGCCCCCATGTACTTCCTTCATACCTATTTCATTAGGTCTTCAAAAGTTTGTGCAGAATCTACAGGATATCAGAACAAGCTCAGGACATGTTACCACATACAGACGAGAAAAGAAGGAATGTACTTTCTCTGTATTTGCACCAATACAATAAAAACAAACTAACAATTCTGCCAGTATGAAGCATGGCCCATAAACTTATGAGAGTACAGTTTATTAGTCAAGATTTTAGGAAATTATCCTATTCAGTTATTTATTGTTTTTGGATTATTTCATTTCCTTCTGTGGTACTTCAAGCAGAAACTGAGGAGTAGAGAAACTAGAATATGGTGATGAAAGACTAAATGAAGGACAGTACAGGAGTAATGCAGAAATGCCAAGAGAGAAGACAAATTTCACTTGTGATAAGCCTGGCCATATTTTTTTTAACATTATTATAAAAAATTTTTTTTTTAATGTTTATTTTTGAGAGAGAGAGAGAGAGGCAGACAGACAGGCAGAGAGAGAGGGAGACACAGAATCCAAAGCAGGCTCCAGGCGCTGAGCTGTCAGCACAGAGCGCAACGCGCGGCTTGAACCCACCAACTGTGAGATCATGACATGAGCCGAAGTCGGACACTTAACCGACTGAACCACCCAGGTGCCCCTGGCCATTTTGTTCTTGATACTGCCTTATACCCAAGAACACCCAATAAAGAAAATGTGTCAGTTCTCACAGTAACAAGTTCCGAGCTTTAATTTCAAAAAATCAACATGTTATTATAAATGAGAACAGCAATACAACAATATCTAACCTTTAATGAGCACTTATTGTGTGTTAGGCACTTTCTAAATGTTTTACATGGATTAAATCAATCATCATAATAATCCAATGAGGCAGGTACTACTAATATCCCTATTTTACAGAGGAAGAACTGTAAAGAGAGGCTAAGTAACTTGCCCCAAATCAAACAGCTAGTAAATGATGAAGTTTGGATTTGAATCCTGAAACTTTCTGTACTAGTTCATGGCAGTGGTTTTCAAATTATATCTGCAGAACCTTTCGGCTCTAGGATTCAACTTTCAAAATATATTTTGTTCACTTAAAAAACTGCAGTAAAAACATCACAGTCAAAATATGCTGTATTTAATGCACTGAGGGAATCAACACAATAACCTTTTGCTGCTAGGCTGTCACTTCTGTACAGATCTTAGAATAAAGCTGGTCCTGTCACCTCTGCGATCTTATTCGAACTTCCTGTAAATGTTTCATTGATTTGGAAGGTGGAATTCTGTCCAGATTAAAAAAAAAAATTTCGAGTAGATCTGTCTGCTCAAATAGAAGTGTACATTGAGTGTACAAACTCTCTATCAAACTTCAAGTGTATCTTACCACAACACAAGAGCTCAAGAGTCAACAAAGGAACATCACATTTAAGTTCTGGGGGGCTTACTGTCTGATATATTTAAGGTGATAAACGGGTTAGATACGATTTTGAAAAAATTTCCTACCGTTCCTACTATCTCCTGTTCCAAGCTACAAAGTTTTTAATTGAAGGGTGAGATGGCAAGGGAAACTGTTAGGAGAAAGATCACCTCTCCCACCTGTTTTAGCCACACATCCCCACTGACACTCCGGACCTCGTGCCCACAATTTCCTGCCCTTCCACTTTGCCATATCAATCACTCCCAGCCAGTCCTTCAATTCTGTTGGGTTCGCGATGCCACTGACCATATACCATCAACTGTTTCCTTTATTAACTTTTACTTTTTATCCAGTTGAGAATCCATGAACCAGCATTACAGGGACATTTTGGCTAATAGTTAAACACCTTTGTTCCTTTGTGATTTTGTTGCATTTCACTGGCAAACTCCAATCATGAAGGAAACGTTCTATTGGTTTTCACCACTGACTGGTATCAAAGCAGCCGAGCCCTACCAGAGGTCAACAAGGCAGCTGGCTGATCGCACGGTATGTTCTTCACCACTGACTTCAGTGAGGCTTCCACAATGCTAGACAATCCTACTATGCCACTGGTTGGCATGCTTGCTCTGCAATTATTTACCTATTTCAAACATTTTCTACTTCCTTCGATCAGCGGACTTCTGTCCCTCCCATCTCTGCAGCAACTCACAGCTGAAGACTTTGTCTACTGTTATGAAGGAGTTATTCCCATCCTGCACAGTTGAAAATCCATGCATAATTTTTTACTCCCCCAAAACTTAACTACTAATAGCCTGTCGACTGGAAGCCTTGCCAATAGCATAAATAGCTGATCAACACATGTTTTGTAGGTTATATGCATTATATACTGTATTCTTAGAATGAAGGAGGCTAGGGAAAAGAAAATGTTAAGATAATCATAAGGCAAAATATTTACAGTACTGTATTTATTTAAAAAAAAAAAAAAAAAAAAAAAAAAAAAAAAAGGTCCATGTATAAGTGGACCAGAGCAGCTCAAACCCATGTTGTTCAATGGCCAACTGTGTCTCTTTCCCACGGACATTTAGTCTATTTTTTACATTGCGATTCACCTAAAAGCACGTTGCAGAAAGCATCTTCTCTGCTAGAACAGTGAAACCTCTTTGCCCCTAAGTATAAAAAGCCCCAACGCCTCATAAACGGAGTCGCTGCACATATAATCAGGATAAAAAAAACAGGTCATGAAGTGGATGTCACACATATAACTGTACAAACTGACACTAACATTTTCAGAAACAGCATATGTAGTTTCATCAAATTCCAAACCATCCTATCCTTTCTTACACACCTCACAAGTTTAAAAAAACTGAGATATAATCGATGTATAACATCTTGTACATAAGGAGCAGAATGTGCTGCTTTGATACATTTATATATTGCGAATTTACCACAGTAGCATTAGCTAACAGCTCAGTCACATCATAATCATCATGCATGTTTTACCATTAAGAGCTCTGCTAGAACTGTAGAGGCAAGAAAAGGAGAATTTTTTAGTGTGTTATTTTAACAACCCGTAAATCTGACAGCATGATTTTGTGTTACTAGATCTAGATGGAGGAGAGGAGGCAGGGAGGAGGGAGCAACAAATGTCCCAGCTACAGCTTTCTTTTTTTTTTAAGAGCTAAATATACTGCAGGATAAATACAGACCCGTAAGTAATACTTAAGAAGTAAGTTTGACAGCACAGCGATACATTTTTATAACAAATTATTCACGGAGGGAGTCTGCCAGTCCCAACCCCCCTATATTCCCTTCACCTGCACTGAACGAGCAGTTAGAAAACAGGTTCATTCCTTCATTCCAGTCAGCTCTCCTGACAGCTGTTACGTTAATTACAGGGCTGGTCTCACAGGTCTGGGTGAGTGTGAGTGTGTACAGGTACGTATGTGCGATGACGGCCCAAGCTGAGAAAAATCCTGCACCCGGGATCCCCTTCAGAAAGATGCCTACTTCTCTCCGGAGGGCACCACCTTGTCGCTGCTGCCTCCAGCTCGGTGGTGTTCCGGCGGGCACCGCTGCTGCTGCTGGGCTGCCTGCAACTCTAATGTGTTATTTAATTTTGTAACTACTATTAAGATCTCTAAAGCGTTTTTGTGATGCGCTGGAATGAAAGATGCTCCATAAAATGAAGTTTATTATTAGTATTATTATAGCTCCCGGGCCTAAAATAAAGCAAAATTATAACCACACAGACTTCAAAGGGAAAATCGGAAGCCACATGCGTCTTAAACACAGCCGAGCGGGCAGGGGATGGGCGAGGGCGCGGGGAGGGGGACCCGCACGCAACACACCAGCTCCTCCAGCACATTAACCCTGCCCGGTCGGGCCACCGGGCACCCGGCCGCAGCTCCCTCCCTCGGGGGCCCGGGGCCGGACCTGACTCCCGTCGCAGCTCTCTGGTGGTCCTCGCACTGCCCCACGGGCTACCTCGCTCCCAGCCCCGGCTCCCCGCCTCGTTTCTAATTCCTGCCCAGGCGCCTCAGTTTTCTCCAGAGCGGTTTCTTCCCGTCTCCCACCTGGACTCCCCTACCCCCGCCCCCAATCCAGGACGAAGCTCGTTCCTCCTTGGTCCCTCAGGTCCGGCGACCGTCTCCCCGCCACCCCCCCTTCTCCGTCCGGGACCCGCCAGCCCAGCCCAGGTCTCCTCGCCCTTCGGCCACTTTTCGCTCAGCCCGGGGCGCCGCTCCCCTCAGCCCCGGGGTCCCGCTCGCGCCCGCGCGTCCTCCTCTCCATTCCCTCTCCCCTCCGGCCCCCGGGGCGCCCGGCCCCGCCGCCCCGGACGCCTCTCCGCCCCCTCCCTCCTCAGGCCGCCCCCCTCCTCGCAGCCGCCGGCCCCGTCTTCTCCCCCGGCCGGGTCTCCCCTCCCCTCCCTCAGCCCTCAGCCAATCCCCCGCCCGGCCCCGCGCGCCCGCCGCTCACCCGCGGACTCCCCGGTGTTGATCCAGTCCGGGTTGGCGATGCTGGCGATGGCGAAGATATCGGCGGCCAGAAAGAGACATCCTGAGATGATGGTCAGTTTATCCATCTCCCCGCCCCGCTCCCCCCACCCCCCGAGCCCCGGGCAGGCCGCGGCCTCACGCCTCCCGCCCCATGGGCCGCCGCCGGGGCCCGGAGTCCCCGCGCCGCCGCCTCGCGCCCCCTCGGCCCCCGCGCGCCACTCGCGCCCTCCGCGCGCCCGGGACCAGCAGCCGCGGCGCGGCCCGCACAGCCGGAACCGCCGCCCGCCCCGGAACTGCTCGGCTCGCCCGCCCCTCACCCGGAAGCGAAGCCTCGGCGCTGTCGAGGCCAGACCGGGTCCCGGGCTGTCGCGTCCCTGCTCTGTTCTCCAGGCTGTGCCGCCCGCCTCGCAGCCCCGGCCCGCGGACCCCGACCCTCCCCACCGTCCCGGGCTCGGCTGCCCCGGCCTCTATTGGGCCTCACGTCTCGCTGCCCTGGAGCCGGACCTGGCACCGGCCCAGCCCCATTGCCCCGCGCCTACCGGCAGGCCACGCCGCCTTTGAGCTTTCTTGCCAATAATAATGTTATCGTTGTTAATGACTGGTGACAAAATGCCCCTCAGTCTTTAGCCTTTCAAAACGGACACTGGATTGATGGGTGGGAGACTCTGCCAAGTGACCCGGGGCCCCGTACAGCCCTTGTCACCTTGTGTTAGCATTGCCCCTTCCGCGTCGTTCAGCTCCGGGACTGCCCCATTTAGGAAATAACTGTCGACACCTAGTGGGGTTACTGGGCTGGACTTGCGAGACAAGGTTCCCAATCTCCGGAAGCTTACATCCTGGTGGGGAAGAGGCAAACATGTTAAAAATTTATCTTTAAAAATGGGTCATTTCAGGTGTTGCTTTATGAACTAAATGGGGGTCGGTCTGATGGCGGGGGAGGAGGAGGGCTGTGGTGATGCTTAGGATGGTCAGGGAAGGTTCACTGAGACCACCACTATCGTAAACGCCTAAGGTGTGAAGATTTGGGCAGGACTACTCCAGACGGAGGGAGAAGCAAGTGCAAAGAGGATTAGGGGAAGGGACAAGGAAGAGGTTGGCTTGTTCAAGGAACTGTGGAATAGCCTGTTTGGCTGGACGGTAGTATGAAAAGACAGAGAGGTAGGCGGAGACCAGATGTAGGGTTTGGGGAGCCATGGTAAAGGGTCTGGATTTTGTTCTAAGTGCAAGCGAAAGGCACAGGAGGTTTTCAGCAGGAGACTGACAAGGTCTTATTTAATCTGTAAAGATAGCGTAGTTGGGGAAGGGGGTGGGGGGACAGGAATGAAAGGGATACCAGTTAACAGGCAAAGTACTCCAGGAGAGAAAGAAATGTAGCTTTAGCTAGGATGCGAATAGTGAAGATGGAAAAAATGGCTGGCTTTGGGTGTTTTATAGGCAAGGAAAACGACTGACCATGGGGGAGGAGTTGAAACAAAGAAAGGCCTCAGGAATGACTCTTAAGGTTTTGGCCTGAGTAACCAGGTGTTTGGTGATAGTATTTACTGAGTTGAGGCCTGAGGAGAAGCTTAGTTTGGATGGATAAACAGAAACAAACAAGACATTGGCATAGTTTGTTGGCAATACAGATGATTTCTCCATCTATAATTTTACTATCTAGTGGAGGTTGCTTTTTCTTTTGTGACTGACTCTTGGACCAAGTCACCATTAACCTTAACTTTGGATCCAGCTCTTTCTTTCCTGGATAGGCCCCCACGCAGCAAATAAGAGATGGGACAGTCATCTTCTCCTTAAATGCCACATAGGTCATCTCAAGAAAGAACTAGAAGGTTGACATCTGTCTCTATTTTGGGAATGCCTACATGTTCCCAAAACTCAGCGAGTTTCAAATTCCACCAAATCCAACAGCCTTGCAGAAACTTGCAGAGTTATCAGTGTCACCACATAGATTGGGTAAGGAGGGATTTAATTGCTAGTCTATAGACTTTCCTGTCCAAACATTGGTCTCCTGGGGGGAAGGATTTTTTTTTTAATTATTATGACACCGTTTAGTTTTCCTGTGCCACAGAAATAGGCACAAGCTGATTGATATATTCCAGGGACTCAGATATGCATATCACATTACTGCAGCAGGGTTTCACTTTTTTTTTTTTTTTTTTAAAGTACTGGAGAAGTTTGATGGAGTCATATTCTTGGCTTCTCGTCCAGAGTTTCTATTGCCCAGGCATAGAAGAAACTCCCAGCTTTATAGTTCTGAATTCTCAAATAATGTCCGCTGATGTTCACTACTAGGCATTGATGAGAATCCTGAGGTGAACTGTTGGAACAGTTTGCCTGTGAGTGGTATGGTGATCACTTGATCATTGTGTTTAAAAAATACGAGTGTAAATTCCCTTCTACCTGGGCAGCACTTCCCAGTCCCCCCTACCTCTGCCCCTCTACAACAGGTTCTGGATCTAAGATAAAAGGATAAAAACAAGCTGTATAATGGGAACTAGACTTATTGTGGTGATCATTTCATGACATCTATGAATATCGAATCGCTATATTGTGCACCCAAAACTAATATGTCAACTATATTTAAATTTAAGGGAAAAAAAAAAACAATTTGGAGTTAAAAAAAAAAATTGAGAAAAATTTCACCAGATTAATGGCCACAAGTCACTTCAGCAAGTCACCTTCCCATTGCTTCTTTACCACCCAGCATGGGGGTGGGAGGGGTGGGCAGGGACTAAATACTCTGATTACATATTTTCCATTAATCCTGATTTTAGTCCCATGTCTCATTCTCTACTTCCAACATACCTGGTATTGCAGAGTCCTGGATCTGTCCGAGATCTACAGGACAGATCAGTTCCCTTCTCCTCTATATCCCAGTCTACATTTTATTTTATTTTTTATTAAATGTTTTTATTTGTTTTTAGGAGAGAGAGAGAGCGAGCACATGCATACATGAGTGTGGTAGGGGCAGAGAGAGAGGGAGGCTGAGGATCCGAAGTGGGCTCTGTGCTGACAGCAGAGAGCCCATTGCAGGGCTCAAATTCACAAACCATGAGATCATGACCTGAGCCAAAGTCAGATGCTTAACTGACTGAGCCCCCACCCCCACCCCCAGTCTAGATTTTAGTAGAGGCAAACCCTAGGGTTCATGAGAGGTGGTGTGGTGGAGCAAAAAGGATACAGAACTATATTCTAGTCCCCTCCCTTCTACTGACTTGAACTTGGGAAAGTCAGACATTCTGCTTCAGTGGGAGAAGCTCCCCATCTCCTCACTCTCCCTTAAGCAAAGCAACTGGGGCTATTTCATTCAGAGAGATGAGCCACAGGGATCCTTAAGGCAGAAAATCCTTGGGGACCCAGAAGGCCCCCAGAAGGGATCTATGCTGGCAGCCTTAAGCCATAAATAGCCATTCTGCGGCTGTTAAGGGGCTGTGAACACAGTGTGCTTTATCATGATGGATGGTAGGCCTTGGCCCAACAGAGGCTGAATCCAGATGGGACCTTGGTGAAAGCTGTGGAGGGGACTATATAATCACTCTTCTCTTTAAGGAGTATCTTTGGCCTGACAGGATAAAGAACACACTGCTTCCCCAGGGGGTCAAGTTCACCATGAAGGCCAAGAGTTTGGTGGCTGCACCATATACATGCACCTGGGGGTTCTGGGATTAGATAAAACCAAAGAGCTAAATCCAGAGGTTAACACTTTGTGCCTTGGGCTCAAATCTCCTTTTATCTCATGGATTGGGTTCCACTGGAGCTGACTCCAACCAGAGATTATGGATTAGCGTGCGGTCTTTATTAGGGAGTGCACTAAGGAGCAACTCCTTTGGGGGGAGGGAAGGCAGAGGGAGCAGTTTGGCTGTGATTCGGTTATTGGAGGCTTTGGCAGACCCCGTGAGCAACTCTGAAGTTGGGGTGGCCACTCAGAGTTGGGGAAAAGGGGCCAAGCCTTTATATCCCCACATGGACCAGTCATTGGAGTTGAGCTACCTCAGGAATGACCTTGGGTATGGCTGCTCTTCAGCCAAAGACAATTCCTTGAGAGGGCCGACAGCTGAGATCCATGAACCTACAACCTTCCCAGGAGCTGGGGACTAAGTCCTTCAGTCTTCAGGAGGACTGGGTAGCACAGGGCAACATTTGTCACAGTGCACCCATTGCACGCCGATCCACCTGCTTCTTTTCAGTTCTGAGAGCAGGACCCCGGTGAGCATCTTTTCCTGTGGGAATCTTATGAAAGGAAGGTTAGCAGGTCAAACCCCAGCTCCCCGTGTTGCTGCAGCTCATCTCCAGGCATAAGCGACATGCTCATCACCTCCCTCCTCTCCTGCCCATCCTAGATTCCTCTCACCTTTTGCTAGCACCTCTGGTGGTCTAGGTGTCTTATGTGGTGGGGTGGTTCGGACCTCCATCCCTGAGGAGTCTGAGCCACTTGTTGCCATGTATTTCTCAGGCTGTGGCTGCTTTTTTTGTCTGTTCACTGTCAAAATAGGGCAAGGGAGCACTAAGAGATACTCAGGTGGATCATGTGGGTGACAAACTGTTTCAATTTTCTCTGGTGAAAAATGGAACAATCTTAGTGCTTCCCTGTGCCCAAGGTGATGTATACACCTCCTCTACTGGGTATGGGGTCCTCATTATCACCTGGACAGCGGGGTCACCCAGCTCCGAAATTCCATCTTGGCATCTACTCTTGCAGACCATCCCTGGTGCTAGCTGCTGCAGGTTGGGTGGGCTTTCCAGGAAACACTCTTGAGCTGCAAGGAGTTTATTGGGGAGTGCTCTTGGAAGCCACGCCCATGAGGGGGCGAAGGGGAAGCAGCATTAGGCAAAGGGAGAAGTCAGGTGGCAGTGCAGCCACAGAAGGACCTCAGTAGACCCCACAGGAGCTCTGGAGCTGGGATTGCCCTCCAGGGTTGCTCGAGCTGGACTGAGGGAGCCAGATTTTTACCCCACAGTGACCAGTCACTGGATGTTAGCTGCCCTGGGAAGGTGTAATCTTGGGCAGGGAGCTCAGCTGGAAGCAGGGGTGGGGTGGAGGAGCAGGAATAAATCCTTCAGTCCCGAAGGGGGATCTGGGCAGCACAGGATGGCATCCACAACCGTTTGTATCCTGCAGTTCCACCCATTGGTGTGATCTTGGCATCTGCCCTGAAGAGAGTTTTCAGCCTGGGATGGAGGGAAGGCAGATGGACACCCTATGTGCCAGGCGCCGATAGGCTCCCCTCCCTGAACCTCCGATGCTGACATGCTTTAGTTCCACAAACTCTCACTGTCCCCCTACTAATAGGAAAACAGAGGAAAAGGATGCATTTTATGACAGAGTTAATTTGGTGTCTGCATAGACACCTTGCCAGACTGTTTGGAGGAGGAAACTGGTGATTGATCACAAGAAGCCACCTGCTGGAGACTCCTTGAGGTTGAGAGTAAGAAAATGGATGACTGTTCTTTCCCTTTGTCCCAGCCTCTGCAAGGTGGGATTTATTGAATGAAAATCTGCCCTGGTTTACTGTCTGGGTAGAGCCACAGAAACAGCCCGGTAAACTGGGTTTACCATGGAAATCTTTGCACAGTGTCTGACATCTAATAAGTGCTTGATAACTATTGAAGGCATGAATGTAAGGTGCATAGCTTCTCCATTTTATCGGAGTGGGAATGAGGACAGGACCTACCTCATCACATTGCTTTCTGTTTCTTCTAGAATATATTTTTGATAATTTACAGTTTTCTTAAATTATCCACTTGATCTGCTCGTTAAATCTAAGTTCCAAAAGGATAGGGCCCTTGTTTGTCTTGCCGACTGTTGTGTCCCCAGCATCAGCACAAACCACAGAGCGGGCTTCCAGTAAATATTTGTCCTATGAGCGAATGTGTGTGTGGGAGGAAAGAATTATTTTGGAAAAAAGAAGGAAGAATTAATTTCTCTCCTAATCGTGACTCATTTTTTTTTTTTTCCCCAAGCCACCCTTGGCCCCTCTTCTCATGCAAAACATTGATGAAAACAGTGCAGTTCCAAAACAGTTGGGACTATTGATGCAGCAATATTTAAAAATATCATTACTGGGAGTGCAGCAGGGGATTGTGTGATCTTATATGGGCTTCTAGTTAGGGTCTGCCTGGGCCCCACAATTTCACAGCTTTGCCACACCCGCCTCTGTGCTTCCTCCATCCTCCCCACTTCGGTTGTTTTCCAAGAATGGATGATGAACCCACTGTGAGCCAGACACTGTGCTGCTGAACGAGTTTGTTCTCCGCCAAAACTTTCACTCACTCCTTTTTCCAAGTCCGCTGAGGCCTTGTGACCCCACGGATGCCCCACGTCTGCCCCCTGGCGGCCATCCCGAGGGGCAGCGCCGGAAATCTCCTTGCCGCCCGGGGTCCCCCGGTCGCCAGCGGCCAGCCTGCTGTGCACCCCCTCCTCGCGGGTTCGAAACAGTTGGGAGTTGGACCCACTCCAGCTTCGGCTCCAGGAGGCGCCTCCTGAGCGGTCTGCCCTCCTGGGGCCATGGAGAAGGCCGCCCATAAAAGCAAAAAAGGTAACTGGGGAGTGGGGAGAGGGAGACGCCCTGGAGACAAAGCCTTCATTACTTTGCCTCCCCTGTAAAATGGGAACGTCACCCTCTTGGCCTGGGAGTTAGCCCCTCGCCATCATTTGTTTACCAAACTATAATTTACATACAGTAAGAGCCTCCCCCCCCCCCCGCCCATTTTTAGTGTATAGCTCTGAGTTTTGACCAATGAATGAATACCCACATATAACCACCACCACTATCAAGATGTGGAAGTTTCCCTCCCACACACGCTCCCTCCCCCGTCCCCAAATTACTTTGCTCCTCTTTGCCACCAGCCTGCACTTCAGTGGCTGCCACTCCTGATCTGTTTCTATCGTTTTGCCCTTTCCACGGAGAGTGTCATAAAAGTGGAATCGTGTGGTATGGAGTCTTTTGAGTCTGCCTTCTTTCCCTTAACCCTGCTGTCTTTTGAGACTGGGTCTCCTATAGATTATTTTATCCTAAGCACAATGAAGTAGCAAGCTGAGGTTGGAACTCAGACCTTGTCTGAGATGCCACTTCTCTGTATGCTCAGGAGCTAGAGGCTGAAGGAGGGTCTGACCTGCTCCAAATGGCTCCCAGAATCTTGAAAAATCTCCGAATGTGGTACCTTCTTTATACTGGGTTACTTTACTTTCTATAGAGTCTCTGCGGCTTGGGGGAAGGTGAGGTTGGAGACAGCAAGGACACTTGCTTACAGGGAAGGGTCATGAACCTGGGGGTGGGGGGACAAGGGGCACCCCTCCCTCAGCAGGCCTCTTGGGCCCCCCCCCCAAAACACCACAGTCACATGGATTTCGCAAAGGCCTGTCACTTGTCCTTCAGGAAGAGCTGCTGAAAACAAATGTCCCCAGAAACTTCCTGTGTACTGAAAATGAGTCTTCTGAGAAGCTTCCTCTTAGGAAAGTAACTTGTTTTAAATCACTCCATAGTCTTTGAAACTTTTCTTGTGAGAATCAGTTCTGGAGAAAACATACTTCGGCACCCTTCCACCACCACCCATTTTCCCGGATTTTCCTCCCAAATGATCTTTCGCTACCATTTCCACTGACATCGCCATGGCATGCTTGGGTGACTCCAGTAACACTTTGATTTCCCACATCCACTCTGGATCCCGCAGTCTGTGCCCCGCACAGCAGCCAGCCGGGTTCATTTGTTTGCTTTGTGTAAGAAAATACAAATGTTACAGGGTCCCGCTTAAACTGCTCCTAAGCTTTTCCAGTGAGGTAAGCCTGTGAAGCTGCACCAGTCGGCTGTGACTTTGCTCCTCATAAGTGCTCCAGTGCATCTCTGTTCTTTCCTTACAGCCTCAATCCAGTTTGCTCCCTCCCACCCTCCTTTGTCTCAAGATTTCCTGTTGGTCTTTTTGACCTTGATTCAAATTTTGCCTCCTGTATGAAGCCTGAACTGCCTTCCCCGCAGGATACCTTGGCCTCCTGGAAGTCCTCCTCAGAGCTCTCTGTATTTTTCCTTCATAGCATGTGTTACAGTTTGTTATTCAACATCTATTTATGTGACTGATTAGTATCTGTCTCTTCCATTAAGCTGCAGGATCCATAAGGGCAAGAAACTGCTATTTCTTAGCACACTGCCTGCATCAAGAAACATTTGTCAAGTGAATACATAATAACTGACATTAATTAAGCACTCAGCAGGTGCCAGGCACTGAGCAAAGCCCTCTGTCTCATTTATTCTCATAACAAGTCTCCAAGCTAGACACGTACTGTCCTCACTTTACTGATGAGGAAACTGAGAAATAAATAGGTTGAGGAACTGCCCCAGGGATCTGGCTTTAGAACCCCAGTGATACTGTCATGCTGCTGTCCAGGTGAAGGACTAAAAAATCTCCCCCTCTTTATATTAGGCAAAAACGTTGGCTTCAATGTCAAGTCATCCATACACAACTTGAGCAAAACTCAGCAGACCAAACTCACTGTGGGCAACCTGGGCTTAGGCCTGATCATCATCCAGAATGGGCCCTACCTCCAGATCACCCACCTCATCAGGACGGGGGCTGCAGCCACGGATGGAAAACTCCAGCCAGGTGACTGTGGTTCCCCGCCCCCCCCCCCCCCCTCCCATCTGCCTTCGGGGAGACCCTGGTTAATAGGTTTTAGTGTAACCATAATAATGATGATGACATTGTTTGAGAGCTTTTTGTGGGCCAGCCAGTTGCTAGCACTTTAATAACCCTCGCTGTTTTATTTTTTCACTGAATTCTTACAGTAAGTCTCTAGGTAGGAACTATTGTCATCCCCCTTTCACAGGGGAGGAAACTGAGGCACAGAGATTGAGTTCCTTGTCTAGGTTCACCCCGCTCTGGCAAGTGGGATGGTGTCATTCCAGAGTTTATGCCTCTCTGTGGACAAACTTTTCTTCTTCTAGGTAGGCAGTATTAATCATTGTTAATGTTTAGAAGCATGATCTCATTTCATCCTCCTGACAATCCCTGAGGTAGATTCTGCATTAAACCACCGTATAGATAAGGAGTCAGATATTTAGTAAATTGCCCATTGTCACACCAGGGATCAGGGATTTGAACCCTCTCTGTTAGACTTCAGAGCCCAAGGCCTTTGATCAACACTGCCCTGCCTCTCTTGTCTTTGGGAGAATGAATTTTCCATCCAGTTCAAGATGTGTTTTCCAGTGTCTGCTCCAGTTCTAGGGCTGTGCTCAGGAGTCAGGGAGGCACAATGGGATGGTAAGGTGGTGAGAAACAAGAATCATCCGGTTTTAGCTGGGCCTGAATTCAGTCAGGCCCAGGCTCTGTCACTTTCTAGTTCTGTGACCTTGGGCAGTCATTTAACCTTCTAGGCCTCAGTCACCTCATCTCTAAATTGGGATAAGAGCTACCTTCCTCAGACGTTGCTAGGATTTGGAGAGAGAAATTTTATGAAAGTGCTTTGAAAACGACACTTCTATGGAAATACTGGCAATCATTTCTCTTAGGCTGTTCTTAGAGAGTTTCCTGACTTGTGGCTTTTCTTTCTTTTTTTCTTTAAATAAAAAATGATTGTGGTACAGGAGCCCCAGTGGATTAAATTACTGATTTATAATGCTACTTCCTAGAATCGCCTTGGGAGCTTTTAAAACTGAGATGCCTAGGCTCCATCTCCCCAGAGGGTCTGATTCAATTGATAGGGGGCTGGGGACAGGGCAGTTCATGATTTAAAAGCTCCTCAGGTGATTCTAACTGCAGCTTGTGTTAGAAGCAGGGGATTAAAGAAGAAAATAGATAAATGATGCCATTATGAAAGTTTGCCCCCACCTTATAATCCAAAACATTCTCTCCAAATGTCAGTGCTTGGTGCTGGGGAAAAAAAGCACCAGGGAGACAGTTCCAGACCAAAAGAAGTCCAGCACAGGTTCCCATGAGCTTTTCCTCAGTTTCTCTGGGGTCAGGCAACAGAAGCTGATTCATAACCAGAGCACACACTCGCTGGAGTGGGACAGGAGTGTGCTTTTATGCACAGGAAACAGAACCTCATGGTGTGGCTATGGTTAGTGGGCTCCTGGAGGTCAGAGGCAGTCTTGAATTCATCTTTTAAATCCAGGATTTACCTTTAATGCTGGCACATATTATGTCTGTGCATTAGTAAATGAATAATAAATGTTTGTCACTGGCATTGTGCAAGGTGTTTCCACATCTATTATCTAATTTAGTCTTTACAAACTCCTGGAAGGTCGATAACACAATGTAGAGGGTTGGAGATGTAGTAACTTGGTCAATACACGGAGCTAAGTGGGGGGGCAGAGCTGGGACTTGAACCCATGTCTAGAGAGCCCACACTTTTGACTGGAAGTGGGATTTCAGTACCGGAGAGAGTCCAGAGTCCCAAATCTCTTCATGATGGGTCAGTCAGTTCTCTTCAGGCTCTTGGTTTCAAAGACCAGAATTCAGTCCTTTTAACAATGAATGAGATTTTCAGAGGTGATAGTCCCACAGACCTGCTATTTCTTCGACCCTGTTACCTCCCAGCCCCATTATTTCTCATCCACGTGTTTTACATTTTTCTCTTCTGGTGTTTCAAATTGGGTTTCATTTCCTATTGAATTTGCTAGTTTAGTTTAGTGTTTGTTTATTCTGGCTGAATTAAAATTCCTTTTGGCCAATATGGCTTTAAATAGACTGATATCTAGAGTCTTAAGAAATAGTGTAGCTTTGAAGGTAAATACAAGTCATATACTGCTCACATTCATTCAATAAGCGTTTCCTGAATGCCTACTGTGTGCAGGTGTCCTGCTAGGCATGAGGGCATAATGGTAAGCCAAACAGATGTGGTCTCTAGCCACCTGGAGCTTGTGGAACTCAGAGCCTTGTCGGGAGAGATGGATAAAAATAAATAAAAATCTATTTTTCAGTAGTGGCTTGGCTGCTGCAAAGTTGATTTAATATAGGTAATCGAGACAAGGTTTATAATAATGTGGTTCCTACAGCCCATTAAAACAGAAAAAAAAAGTGTAATGGGGTTGGTATTCATAAATACCAGATTGATGTTTCTTTATGAAGGGCAATGTTAATATCTATTGCCAGAGTAATCACACTCATACAATGACACCTTTGGTTTACAGTCAGGATGGTCAGGGAATTAAGCTGTTTATTTTCTGCCCTCTTGATAAAAAACATCCTTCAACAACGTAATTAAGCAGAATGCCAAGCCAGAGCTTTCAGCTATAAACGTTCCTTTTAACATCAGGCACGTAAACTCATCCAGTGAGGTGTTTGGTTTTGTTTTGCCATTGTAATTAACCTCTGTAGGATGAACAGCTGTTTCAGATGGCACACTCTGCAGGTGGCTGGGAGAAGCTTGTTTCATTCTGAAGCTAGCTGCAGATCCTAGGCTGGTTTTATCATCAGCTACTTTGTAAGACCAAAGCAGGTTTTTCTTCACCCTTCCAAGTATTCATTTTCTTCAGTACTTTTAAACTTAAGTTCTTTTTAAACTGAAGTTTCTGATAGGATCTAGCACCATGAAAGTTTGTCCTTGGAGCCTTCCTTTGAGATCAGCATTAATTCCCAACTACAGCACAGTGGGGTGTAGTATCACAGAAGGTACTGCATCCTCTCTCCTCCTTGGAGGTTAGGCTTCTGCTGTCTGGGAATGAAGGTAACTGAGGGGTCCCTAGCTTCTCACGCACAGAGAAATGAACACATCCTTTGGGACTTGATTGGAGTCCCTTTATCCAGTGTTAGTGATAAAGTCTCCATTACCATTTGGCAGGCTGTTAGTTCTAGTAAGATCTGAAGACTAAGATTTTACCTAATGTGAGCCCTTAAGAAGTAATTTCTTTGTATTCCTTCCTCTCTTGCTGAATATCCTTGTAGTAGTCAGGATTCTTCACTGCAAGCAATCGAAAACAGTGCCTGTGAAGGCACTGAACTTAGAACCTTGAGTCTGACAGAACTGCCAGAAAGGCTGGAGAACCAGGCTTGGAAAATGATGACAGAACGCGGGGCCATATATAACTACCCCTGGAAACCGGGTGCTTCCATCACCCAGCTGCATCTCCTGCCCAGGTTCAGTGACCCAGGTGGGAGTGCCCCGTGGCTGGATCTAGTTTACATGTCCATGCCCTAGGTGCTGGCGGCAGGGAGGTGGGCAAAGATATGCACTTAGGGGGTCCAGGGACTTGCTGTCAAGATGTGGTTTTCTTCCCACTTGCCAGGAGATCAGAAGCTCTATGGTTGACCATCACACTTCCCTTCCTGTCCAGCAATGCTCTAAAGTAGGAAGTCTAGCTTTCAAATCCCTTTATCCAACATACTCTCTCTATACACATCTTAAGCTTAAAGCATGCTAAATGTCCATTGTTTCATGCAGAATTACTTGCTCAACTAATACCGCACAAGGCAGAAAATTAAAATGAAGGGCTTTATGTTAAATTTTTTTTAACGTTTATTTATTTTTGAGACAGAGGGAGACAGAGCATGAACAGGGGAGGGTCAGAGGGAGAGGGAGACACAGAATCTGAAACAGGCTCCAGGCTCTGAGCCATCAGCACAGAGCCTGACGCGGGGCTTGAACTCACGAACTGCAAGATCATGACCTGAGCCGAAGTTGGACACTTAACCGACTGAGCCACCCAGGCGCCCCAGAAGGGCTTTATGTTAATAAAGTGGAGGGCACTGGAAATTGCCAGGCAGGTACAATAGCAAGTAGGTCATTTAGTCACTTAGTGTAAGTGGTTTTTTTTAATAATGACTATTCATTTTACTCGAAACAAACATTTTTAGAATCCTAAAGGATGGTTCAGATTATAAACGATTTTTAGCCTCTTTCACACCAAGGACTAAATAAATACCATAAAAACATGATATAATATCTTCTACACCGCTATTAAGAAACATCTTGCATGCATTCATTATGCGAAGGACACTCATGTCACCTAGTTGGTCACTTTTATTAAATAAAGGCTGGAGTCTGGTTGAACTCGTAAAATGGAATACCTCACAGTGCAGCCAGAAGTGGTATGAGCCCAATGACCAATTATCTTAATTTTACTGATAATTTCTTTCCTTCTTCAGGTGATGTTCTGATTAGTGTTGGCCATGCCAATGTGTTAGGATATACTCTTCGAGAATTTTTAAAACTTTTGCAACACATCACCATAGGAACAGTGCTACAAATCAAGATTTACCGAGATTTTATTGACATACCCCAAGAATGGCAAGAAATATATGATTTAATCCCTGAGACCAAATTCCCGGTAACACGGTAAGTCGTTCATTTTAGGAAAACTTTGTTGTGCTACTGTTCCCCAGAGCCTGTGAAGCATGTGGTCTTGGTGAAACCGCTGCAGTAATTTAGTGGGTTTTTAAATCCTTCTGGAGAAGTACAATCTGCAGGACCTAATGTGAGGCAGATTGATAGAGGCAAGAGCCTTGAATCTGGAGCTAAAAAAAAAAGAGAGAGAGAGAGAGAGAGAACCATCTAATGGGAGCTCGGCCTCCAAATCTACCTGCAATGTGTCCCTTTGTCCAGAGTCAGCCTCAAACGTGCTGTGGATCCCACGCCCTCATTTGTCTCCTGCACATTCAGCTTTTCTGTGGATCCTTCTCAATAACATGTAAGGCTTTTGGGGCCTCTGCCTCTTTACAAACCCCACCTCGACTCTGCTGCCCTCTCCCTGCCCCCGGCCACAGTCCTATCCCTTTGGCTCCAAACGTGCGTGACGAGCTGTATCAGATGTGGCCATTTCCCCAGGAGATGATTTCCCAGGCACTCTCCCCCAATCTCAGTCCAGGCTTTGCTGTCTTCACTTGTCCAAGAGGCCTCTTTGCAGGGCCACTCACAGCCCTCAGGTTGATTCCAGTAGACTCTTCTCCTGAGCAACATTCGACACTGTACAACTCCCACCCCCTCTTCTGTTGAAACGTCTTCCCCAGGCTTCAGCCTTGGAGTTCCCCAGCGCTCAATCTTTGGCTTCCTTCTCTCAATTTCCTGGACACCCTCACTGATGCCTGTGGTTTCCGTCCCTCTCCCTACAGGACTGATTTTCAAATTGTACGATCTTCAAACTTGTATATTTAAACCCTTTCTCTCTCCCACTTGGTGGCTTCATTTGGATGTATCACAAACCCCTCACACTCGTTATGCCTAAAGATCAAGAGCCAGCTAACTGCTTATCTCCTTGGGGTGGTCCTATCTTACTGGGGGAGCATTTGCCTAGTTGAACAAGTCAGAGATTTAGAGGCCATGCTAGATTTCTCCATCTCCCTTGTTTCCACCCCATATAATCACAAAACTTGTCATTTTATCTTCCGACTCTCTCTCACATTTGTCCATCTCTCTCTCTGGCCACTATCATCACCCCAGTCAGAGCCACTGTCTACTCTCTTCCCCTATTCATTTGCTACACAGAACAATCCTTTTACAGTGCAAATCTGAATGTGGCGTGTTCCCTGCTGAAAATCTTTTTAGACCTCCTGTTCTCAGGATAAATGCCCAAACCCTTACACTGGTCTATGCTACTGCATGTGGCTGGGGTCTGTATCCTGCAGCCTCACCACATACTGCTGTCCTCTTCCCTCTCTAGTCCACTTTGCCTCTCAGCTTCTTTGTCTTATGTTTCTTTGCCTCAGACTTTACACTTGCCCTTCTCTGTGTACAACATGCCTAGGACTCTGTCATTACTCACCGTTGAAGGCTCATGGTGCAAAATTTTTCCAAGGGGTCTTCAAGTTAGGAAGTGTTAAAACACTGTCTGGTCCATCTGTCATATGCTTTCAGAGAAACCTGTGTATCTCCTTCACAGCATTTATCCTAATTTCAATGAAGTAATCTGTACAATCTATTGTTTACTATGTTGCCCTGGGAGAACGTAAACTGAAGGCAAGGACTAAGTCTGCGTTGTTAGGCTAAATCTACCACAGGACTTTCACATGGCTGAGGGCTCATTTATTCAGAGTGAATGAAAATTAAAATCCAGCTTTGGGGGTGCCAGGGTGGCTCAGTCGGTTAAGCGGCTGACTTCGGCCCAGGTCATGATCTCGTGGGTCCGTGAGTTCAAGCCCCGCATCAGGCTCTGTGCTGACAGCTCAGAGCCTGGAGCCTGTTTCAGATTCTGTGTTTCCCTCTCTCTGACCCTCCCCTATTCATCCTTTGTCTCTCTCTGTCTTGAAAATAAATAAACGTTAAAAAAAAATTTTTTTTTAAAAATCCAGCTTTGAAGCTCAGGCAAATCGCTTAATCTCTGAGAGCTTGTTTATCTGTAACACAGGAGTACCAGAGACTCCTCTGAGGATCAGATATGTGAGGAAGTTCTGTAGAACATGAAGACACGTAGAACATGAGATCCTTCTCCTTCAGTGACAAGTTCAGTGCTCTGATGCAAGAGTGGTCCTTATTAATTTGACAGATTTCTGAGCACTAGTTGTTACAGCTGTGTATCTTTGGTTATTGGGATGGGCTCAGGGAAAGCTGGCTAGGAACTTTACTAAGGACTAAAAAATGGTCCACACTGGATAGACATTACTTCAGATATTCCAACTTTTGGTCCAAGGGACTGATATGGCCAACAGATGTGCTTTGCTAGTCTCCCACAGCATTTTAAAAAGCCGGAATAGCAGTGACTGTAGAGAGAAGGAAGGATACGGAGGGGCTTTTCCAAAGGCTAGCAAAGTGTTTGTAAGTTTTTTCATTTAACTAGGTTTCTTTTTTTCATTTTTCTGTATATTTCAAAATTGTTAAATAAAAAATATTTGCATTAGTTGCCAAATTTACATATCTAAGATTCCATGGAAATTATCTGCATCTCTGGTTTCTCCTAAAAAATTAGAAGATGGGCTTGTGTCCTCACATGGTGACAGTGGACCAGAGCTGGTACCAGCTGTCCCCTTAGATCAGACACAAATTAGGGACAAGTTTTTCCCCCAATAACCAAACCAATCGTGACAGTTAAAAATCATTAATGATAACAGTGAACACTTATTCATTGCTTACTATGTGGTGGACACTGCTTTACAAGTATTTTGCCATTTAATCCTCAGGTTAATTCTTTTTATTATCATGGTTACATAAGAAAACTGAGGCCAAGAGAGGTGTGTGTAAACTTGCCAGTGGTCACAGGACTAAGTGTGACTAGATCTGTCTCTAGAGCAACAATATCCAAGAACTTACTGCAATGGTGTAAATGTTCTTGATCTGTTCTGATGTGGTAGCCACGGTCTACATGTGGCTATTAAGAGCCTCAAATGTGAGGATTTGCAACTGAAGAATTTTAGGTTTTATTCAAGTTTAATCAATTCAAATTTAGCTGCCATACCTAGCTGGTGGGCCCTGTACTGGGGAGTGCAGCTCTCAAGGCTGAGTTCTTAATTACTTATTTATAGAACGACTATGTTGTTCACATTTTAATTGTTCAGAGTTTGAGATACAGAATTTTAAAATCTAAGAATGACAGACCGACCATTCAAAAGTAAGGAGGAAACACAGAAATAGCACAACTCAAGTATGAGACTAAAGCCCACAGGACTTAAGAACAATACCAACCACTTTCTAAATCCCTTTCTTAATTTGAAACAAAGTGCTTATATCTAAGGCACTTTAGTAATTTATGTGGAAAGGACAGAGAAGGAGCACAAAGGGAAAGAAAAGGCATGTTACACAAAGCTGGTATGATCTTTTTCAGGAGTAAATGGTACTGTGTGCCCATTGGAGAATATTCCACATAATGCTCTGGGCAGGTCCAGTGATAGAAAACTGTTTGTAACTAACTCTGACTTCTGCTCGTTTGCGGCTTTATAATCCTACTTCAGTTTAATAAGAATCTGACCCTACTACCTGTCCTTTATAGTTACCTAATACAGAGTTACAAAAGATATTCTTTGCAGTCTGAAGAAAAAAAAAAAAAGTAACCTGGATTTTGTTTTCATTCACATGCTGTTCAGGAAGTCCTAGGCATGTCTGAAGGCAACCTGTTCTAGTCCTGAGGTCTTCTGAACCTCCTTGCACAGCACTAAATCAAGGATGAAGGAAAATCACACAATAAGACTAGTGGCTCAGTTACTAACTGTTTATTTTAAGAGAGAAACTTTCGGAAAAGCTGTTTGCAGTTTTGGGAGCAAGTACAACGGTCACACCTGCAAGAATATTATTAGTGATCATGCAAGCCAAGTCTAAAAGATTGGGGGGTGGCGAAGAAAACAACTTCATATTTCCTATTAGCAGGACAGATGTACCAAAGGTCTATAATCACAAAGATCTTTGTTAAATGAATGTTAAAATCTAAGAACGGATATGCTGGGCAACAGCGCCAGGATGAGGGGGAGCAGGTAACAGCATTTGTTCAGGAAAGTAATGGCAGGCTCAGGTATGCAGACATTAGAAAAGTTCAAGAGAACTGTAGATGACAGCAGGCAAGCATTGGCCAAGTTTCAACAACCAAGAAAGCTAATAGTCGGGGATGTGAGGGTGATCTGGCTGCAACATCTGTCACTCCATTGATCACCAGGTGTCCCCTTCCTCCCTCACCCCTCCACATGCATCCCTTCTGAAGCTGCAAGCTCAGTTGAAGACGACTGGTTCTTCAGTCAAGGGTATATGAGTAGCTGCTTTCCTCTGCTAAAAACTTCCATACAACCTCTCAAGAAAGCTAATAGTTGGGGTAGGTAACAAAAAAAATCTTTAAAAGCTTTTGGACAGCAACAGAGAAGTGGAATAGTGAATGAGACACATCTGGATGTAGAGGGTGTTGTATAAATACACATTTGTAAACCCAAAAGAGAGGCAAATGATGGTTCTCAGGAGAAAAAAAGGCGGCTCAAAAATTTCCCGATGACTAGTGTACTTAGAGGTCCACTAGTTCCTGAATACCTTGGAAATCGGTAAGACACTGTTATTACTGACTCCATGTGACCCATGAGAAGAGTTCTGTGGAGGAGATGGCCAGGTTGACCTGTCATTCTGGAATGAAATTAACCCACACCTTAAAACCTGCTAATATTCTGGTCAGTAGTCTGACTTAAGTTATTTTCAAACTTTTGAAAGTGATGTGAAATAACTTAAGGCAGAATCTGATTTACATTTAGGAGTGGAAACAAATTTAAAGACAGTTTTGGAGAGAAAATCTTCAATAACACAGAAAGTGCTAAAGCTAAATTATATCCTTTCTTTGATGAACCAAAGCAGGTTACAAGACATCTTGTTAGGGGACAGTGAATATGCAGACATGAAGAATACATGTCTTTCACTATTTTTTTTTTTTTTTTCCATTTCAGCACAACAAAGAAAACTGAGCAGGCAAAAGACCCTTTGGCAAGCAGTGATGACAGTGAAGATGTAGTTTCAGATAAAAAACTTAAGTATTATAAATATTCAAGGTCCAGTGGGCATCACTCTGCAAGGAGACCAATGTCTATCTCCAGAGAATGGCATGGCTACAAAAAGAAGAACCGTACTATTAGTGTAGGAAAAGGGATTAATGCTGATGTGGTGATTCACAAAGATCCCAAGAGAGAAGTGAGGCCCCCTTCTCCATACTGGACAATGGTGAAGCGAGACAACCAAAGCTCTTCCTCATCCACAGCCTCCTCTACCTCAGATGCATTTTGGCTAGAAGACTTTGCCCAAGTTGAAAAGGGCAGGGGTCAACCTGTATCAAAAGTTGCTTAGGCAGCAGTCTGCAAACTGGTGATCACATGAGCATCTAATTTTTGTGCATTGCTATGCACAGGTTTGCTATACTTACAGGAGGAATATGTGCAGACTTACCCATTCTTTCACAAGTGCATTCTGATGCCGTCAGAGATATTCTTCAATGTGATAATCCAAAGACTTCCCTGGGGTCAGACAGGTCTCACCACCTTATTCTCAAAATAGCAACATCATTAACACACTCCCTTCTGAGAAGAACATCTCATCTTTTACAAAATGTGGCAGAGGAACCCAGGACCAGAATGTATGAACATAGAGAGAATTTCAATTTTTAAAGTAAGTGCCACATTTTTATTTAGACAGTTAGCTTCTCTTGTTTTGCAAACTTCAAATGCCCTACTTAAAATAAGTAAGAGATATATTTTCTGGCTAGTTGTGCACATAAAGTTCCACCCCCCCTCCCCCCCTTCAGCCCTAAGAAACAGAATGGGAACAGATGAGGAAGAGGGAAAAGATGAGAAACAAAACTCTGTCACACAGTGAAGATAAATCAGACATAAAATGATGCAGTGGGAATATAAGATATGACTAACAGGGAATTTAGATTTTTCAGAAATAACTATACTGCAAGAAAGGCAGTAAAGAAAGGGGGTAAAACTCAGACCATTTAATTGTTTTGACCCAAAAGGACAGATTTTTAAACTGGTTTTATCTTTATTTATTTATTTATTTATTTATTTATTTATTTATTTATTTTCAACGTTTTTATTTATTTTTGGGACAGAGAGAGACAGAGCATAAACGGGGGAGGGGCAGAGAGAGAGGGAGACACAGAATCGGAAACAGGCTCCAGGCTCTGAGCCATCAGCCCAGAGCCTGACTCGGGGCTCGAACTCACGAACCGCGAACTCACGGACCTGGCTGAAGTCGGACGCTTAACCGACTGCGCCACCTAGGCGCCCCTAAACTGGTTTTATCTTTAAAAGCCATCGATAGGGGCGCCTGGGTGGCGCAGTCGGTTAAGCGTCCGACTTCAGCCAGGTCACGATCTCGCGGTTCGCGAGTTCGAGCCCCGCGTCGGGCTCTGGGCTGATGGCTCAGAGCCTGGAGCCTGTTTCCGATCCTGTGTCTCCCTCTCTCTCTGCCCCTTCCCCGTTCATGCTCTGTCTCTCTCTGTCCCAAAAATAAATAAACGTTGAAAAAAAAAATTTAAAAAAAAAAAAATAAAAAAAATAAAAGCCATCGATAAAAGGAGTGCCTGAGTGGCTCAGCCAGTTAGGCGTCTGACTTCAGCTCAGGTCATGATCTCATGGTTCATGAGTTCAAGCCCCGCATCGGGCTCTGGGCTGACAGCTCAGAGCCTGGAGCCCGCTTCAGATTCTGTGTCTCCCTCTGTCTTCCCCTCCGCTGCTTGCACTCGGTCTCTTGCATTGTCTCAAAAATACATAAACACTAAAAAAAAAATTTTTAAAGCCATCGATAATAATCTTACAAGTTTCTGAGCTTCTGCACTTTTAGATTCCTGTTCTCCTTTGCAGCATCTAAAACAAAGACCTCAGCATATAATAAATACTTGATTAACTGATGGCCAAGACATGAGAAAAACATTTCAACAGAATGTTTTATTGACTTTAAGTCAGCTGGGAACAATTTATGTATTTATGCTTTAAGACATTTCACCTTACTGGGGAAAAAAAAAGATATATGTTTTATTAGAGATTTTTGACTTTCACGTGTTTGCTGCTCTGGGCTGAGAAAATGTTCAGCTCTTTCCTGTTTCAGAATTTACAACTCATCAACGAAAGGTGTGTGCCCCAGATTTCCACTTGCTGCCATTGACTTCCGGCCAGAAACAAACTTCTTTGCAGCCTTGAAGTAAACAAACAAATGACAGAAAAAATTAACAGAAATAAGAAAATGTATTATGCAGTAGATAAACTTACCTATTTTGTTATTTTAAGAGTTTATGGACAGGACATCCTGAGCCAGCAATTCTGTACTAGCCTCTTGTGAGATTAACTACAGGAGAGGGCTGGTACGTTATTTTAATTTGTGACAATGTAGGAAGCAAAGCTCTGCTGTCCCTTTGAATGTTCCCTCATTACACGTGACTGAGCAAGTGTGGTGCTCCAGACATGAGGGTAGCTGGTAAAAAGGGGGATAGGGACAACCTCACTGACATTGCAAAATAGGGCAGAGTCGGCCTCAGGCAGGGCAGTACTTTACTGTTTCTGTATTGCTATGGCAAATAGTCTGAGTCGATAAAAATACACCAACTGTCAACATAAAAGTCAAACTTTTATCTGTTTCCTTTATGCCACTATTTGAAGCAAAAAGGCTGGCCAATGAGGTCAGATGTACTACTGTGAGTAGCAGTCCCCCATGCTGTCTCAGGCATAGGGAGATCATGAAGAGGCAGCTGGGCTGGGACTCCCACAACAACAGTATAGTAAAGGAGAGCCATTTGGAAGGGTATGGAATGATGAACTTCGGGGCGAAGTGAAATCAAGTCAAAGTTACGACCTTAAAATACCGTTTCTTTTTTTTCTATCCTCATTGTCCCTACATTAAGGTGGAGCTGTTGGGGAGAAGATGGTGGAGACCTCTACAATGCAAGAGGAGTCGACATTTTTCATGTGGAAAAAATTGGGAAAACCCACTGATTGTGGATTTGTTCTGTAGTTCATATATTTGTTAGGCATAGTAGAGAGTACAAAAAGGTATAAGATACTGTCCTGGCCCTTAAAACAATTCAGTCTCACAATAATATATGTGAAAAAAAAAAAAAAAAAGCAATAGCAGAATGTCTCCTGAGAAGATGAACAAAAATCCTGAGATCCTGGATCGTGCGGGACTGGCACGACAGTTTATTTCTTGGAAGGAGAACAAACACCGAACTCAACTATTAGGTTGAATCACATGAAATTACCAGTAATTCAACTCTTCTTGACCTCTAAGAATTTAAAATGGTTTAACCTATTGGTAATTTAGTTGAATGAGGAAGATACATACACCCCAAGTTGATGAGCCATTTACAGACATGATGGTAATGAGCCCTCCTACCTCCACACCAGGCGGACAGGCACCAAACAGCAGGACAGTGACTTCTGAAATTGGGTCGAGGTCAAATTGTTTGATGTTAAATCATAAGTTTTCATTTGCTTACATTTACAACATCTGTGTCTGCTATGGAGTCAATCTGCTGAAGGACTGTGGCTGGTGGTGTGTATGAACCAGCAACCAGAGCCTGGGACCCGACTTCATCCAGGAACTCCTCAGAAGACTCCACTGACATTAGGTAGCCAGCTTTCAGCTTGTTCCTGTCCAGTAAAAAATATGTAACTAAGCAGAAGCCAGTCTTATAAGAGCGAGACAATTTTAAACTCAAACTCAAACATGTTTTGGTAAGTACACAAATTAACAGCTTTGAAATCTTACAGTGCTAAACAGCTGCGTTCTATTTCTTTAGTTCATCAATTATGTTATTATTTACATTACTATTTAGAAAGCTGTCAATATAAGATTATACTGAAAACCCAACAGACTGCCTTTTGATTTGAGACTAGAGCTTGTATCTCATTAAGACTATTTTATTTCTTTTTTTTTTTTTTTCAACGTTTATTTATTTTTGGGACAGAGAGAGACAGAGCATGAACGGGGGAGGGGCAGAGAGAGAGGGAGACACAGAATCGGAAACAGACTCCAGGCTCCGAGCCATCAGCCCAGAGCCTGACGCGGGGCTCGAACTCACAGACCGCGAGATCGTGACCTGGCTGAAGTCGGACGCTTAACCGACTGCGCCACCCAGGCGCCCCAAGACTATTTTATTTCTTAAAGTAGACTCCATGCCCAATGTAGGGCTGAAACTCATGACCCTGAGATCTGGAGTCGCAGGCTCCACCGAGTGAGCCAGCCAGGCACCCCTCATTAAGACTACTTTATTAAGACTACTTTATTTATTTTTTAAAAGTTTATTTTGAGAGAGAAAGGAGTGCAAGTGGGGGAGGAGCAGAGAGAGAGGGAGACAGAATCCCAAGCAGACTCTGCATGGTCAGTGCAGAGCTCAATGCAGGGTTCAAACTCACCAACCACGAGATCATGACTTGCTGAAGTCAGACACTTAGCTGACTGAGCCACCCGGGTGCCCCAAGACTAATTTTAATGTGAAGTTTTGATTAGTGAAGTAACTCTTGCCTCCTAATACTTTTCTGGTGATGATTTTAGGCACTTCTATTAAGGGAGAATATCTATGTGGGGTCTTAAGACACTGTTCACTTAGCAGAATACTGTGTGCTGATTCTCTATCTGCCCCCGCCCCCCAGGACCATTTCTACACTGAGATTTGTCTCAGTGAGGGTAGGGCATAATTGAGAAGGCAGGTGGGAAAGGTCATTATAGGTCCTACAGTCCTTGCAGCTTAAATATGGGCACAAAGTGTCAATACAAAATAAAACAAAATCCAATTCATAATTCTCTCAAAGAAACTGGTGGTTCAATTAAGACACTTAATTTAACTCTCAAACTATCCTCCTTTGGCACTCTGTACATGACTACCATTTAAACATAATTACAATTTAATTCAGCAGTTTTACCACAATGTCAGCTTAATTAAAGATTTTAACAGGGGTGCCTGGATGGCTCAGTTGGTTAAGTAAGTGTCCAACATTCAGCTCAGGTCATGATCTCATGGTTCACGGGTTCGAGCTCCACGTCGGGCTCTGTGCTGACAGCTCAGAGCCTGGAGCCTGCTTCTGAGTCTGTGTCTCCCTCTCTCTCTCCCCCACTCACACTCTGTCTCTCAAAAATAAACAAACATTAAAAAAAATTAAAAAAAAATGAACAAACTGATGGTTACTGAAGGGGAAGTGGGCAGGGGGATGGGTGAAACAGTTGATGGGGATTAAGGAGGGCACCTGTTGAATCACTAAATTATACTCCCAAAGCTAACATTATACTGCATGTTAACTGGAGTTTAAATAAAAACTTTAAAAAAAATTAGCTACAATAAACTTTACCAAGAGATTATCAGTTTGTCCCTTCAGCAATGCCTTACTTTCTCTCTTTCACTACAGAAAGACTAAGAACCTTACAAGAAAAATATCAACTGTATCAAAATGGCAGAAAACAAACACATTGACATTAAAAACTGAAATTCCATTTTCTACATGTTGCTGTACCTTATAAAAACTGTGGGGCACTTAAGGAAATACATTTTCTGAAATAAATTAGATTTGAAATCAATTTTTCTTCAGTAAATCCAGTGTTTCAGTTTATTCTCATCATATTTTGTTTCTAGTACAATCATGTAGAATTGCATCCTATCAATCAATCCCTGGTTCCATGTTTGTAATATTTAATAAACTGTACTTATTCAAGAGATGCAATTTTTTAGTGTTGTCAGTGTAACAGAAATACTACTACTAATGGGAACAGAAATGACCGAGAAGTTGTTCCCTCCTGGGTTGTAATTTGCCCTGTCATACTTCCTTGGTGGGTCATATTAAATGACCATGAAGACAGTTTGAGTTTTACGAGTCCCATTTTGAACTGTCCTAAATGGGTGGAATCAAATAAATGTTTTAAACTGCTGTATGAAAACACAAGCTGATTGTTCGAGACTCTCCCTGAAGATATTGAGGGGTGTTGCTGGCACTTTCAATGGGAATTTAAAAATCACCAAATAGGAGACAGGTATTTCCATCTTTTAATCAGATCCTCCTTTATCCGTGGGGCATTACTTTCCAAGACCCCCAGTGGATGCCTAAAACCACAGTACCAAACCCTACATATCCTATGCTTTTCTTATACTTACACACGTATATTTTTTATTTTTTTAGAAGGTGTTTTTTTTAAAGTTTGTTTATTTTGAGAGAATGCGAGTAGAGGAGGGGCAGAGAGAGAAGACAATCCCAAGTAGACTCTGTGCTATTAGTGTGGAGCCTGATGTGAGGCTCGAACTCATGAACTGTGAGATCATGACCTGAGCCAAAACCAAGAGTCATACACTTAACCAAATGAGCCACTCAGGTGCCCCTTAATTTATAAATCAGGCACACTGAGGGATTAACAGTAACTACTAATAAAAGAGAACAATTATAACAATATGCTATAATAAAAGTTATGTGAATATGGTCTGTCCCTCTCATTTAAAAATATTTTATTGTCCTGTACTCTCCTTTCTTCTTGTGATGATATGAGATGACAAAATGCCTGTGTGATGGGATGAAGTGAGGTGAGTGCCGTAGGTGTTGTGACATAATGTTCAACTACTTGTGATTTTCTGACAATAAGTCAGGAGGGGGATTATCTGGTTCTAGATGGTGGCTGACTGCAGGTAACTGGAAAGCTAAACCACGGATAAGGGGGCACTATTGTATTTTCTGGTCTATCAAATCAGTAAAGAGGTAAAAAAAAAAAAAAAAGAAATTGCTAATGGTTATGGTAGAATAGGCACTCTCATATACTGATAGTGTGATTATCACTGCTTCTGATTTTGTGTCTCCCTCTCTCTCTGCCCCTCCCCCGTTCATGCTCTGTCTCTCTCTCTGTCCCAAAAATAAATAAAAAACGTTGAAAAAAAAAAAAATTAAAAAAAAAATGTTTCAAACCCAAAGATATCTTTTATAGTTTATAATTTCCAACTGTAGGAAATGTCCAACAAGTATATTTTGATGCCCCAGTTAATACTGTTTGTAACACAGTTTTAGTAATCTGAATGGAAACATTATTTCTTAACATTATAATGTTAAGAAAAGGAGGGGGGGGCCTGGGTGGCTCAGTGGGTTAAGCGTCCGACTTCGGCTCAGTCGATCTCGCAGTTTGTGAGCTAGAGCCCTGCGTCGGGCTCCGTGCTGACAGCTCAGAGCCTGGAGCCTCCTTCGGATTCTGTGTCTCCTCCTCTCTCTGCCTCTGCCATGCTCATGCTCTGTCTCTCTCTGTCTCTCAATAATAAATAAACATTAAAAAAAAATTAAAAAAAAAAGGAGGAATCACTGGTAAAGAATTGAGAGATTGTTTTCAATGTTTTTGTTTCTTATTTTAAAAATTCTACAATAAACATGCTATTATATAAGTATATATACAATAACAACAATTATGTTTAAAAATGTATAAAAATGGGCAAGAAAATAAGCAAAACGTTAATAATTACATCTTTGGGTGGTAGATGTGGGTTGTTTCCCTTTCCTTTTAAATACTTTACCTTTCATTTCTTTTGTGCATGTCACAATATTGTTATAACTCAAAAAAATACAACTTTCAAATAACTGAAACACAAAACACACATTTAATATTGAAACTTACTTGGCAGCTAGGACATCTGTATTGGAAAGGTTTCCTTGGGCAATCATTTTTACTTGGTTATAGGCAGCCTTGATAACCTAGGACAGACAAGAAAAAGCTGGTCATTTTTGATCAGTGCCAAAGTGTCTTGAGCAGTCAAATGTTCCTCTACTGAGGCAGAAACACAAGATGAAACGTTAGTTCCAGGGAACTAGCACAGTGTCTATTTGGAATTCTTGTCACCATGTGATCCTCCTTCTTCTAGTGTTCCATAAAGCAGCTGTTTGTACAATTTATAGTATAGCCAAGTAGCCAAGCTTCTTAAAAAAGTGGCAGAGTGCAGAGGATGCCAGTGTGGTTCAGGAAAAGCAAACACAGAGATTTATAATTGCCTGTAGAGAATAAACACCTTTCAAATATCCCTAGACTCTTATTAAAGTGTCATGCAATTAATACTGCTATTCCTTACTATTCACTAAGAAGAAAGTAGTAATCCATGTACAGCTGATCTGTAAAGCCTGTCCATGCCTGGGATGCTGGAGTCAAGAAGGAATCAAGTTCCAGTGATGTGAGTGCATGTTCGGCAAATATTTGTTGGGTAAGTTCATAAACCTGGCCCATGATTTTCTCCATCCTGACCGTGGCACCATTCTGGGTTACTGACCGATCCCTAATCACCTACACTAGGACCTTCATTTCCCCTGTGTTTTAGCTATCCATTTCTACAGCCACACCCAGCATTTGGACATGACCTAAATTTGCTCTGTGAAATCCCCAGTTACAAGTCCCATGGCCTAAGCCTTTAATCACACTATCCCTTTCTTTCACTTTATCAAGATCTTTAGTTCCCTGATTTGTCCACTTTCAATCTATGAGGTCCTTTTGCTTCACTTCTCTGTCACAGTTACTCTTGCCAGTGTGCCCCACTCTCTTGCCATCTGCCCAGACTTCTAACCTGCCTCCTTTGCAGGCTCCCAATCTTGGATCACCCCTACTACCTGCCTCCTCCATTTCTCCATTAGGAATACTACTGAAGAAAGATTATGAAGTGACTGTAATATGCAACATATGTGTAATAAGGGAAATGCGTGACTACAGTATGAATTTGTGGTCTCCTATCTCAAGGAGCCATCTACACGACCACTGAGGCCCAGTCCATGCATCTAGCCACTCATTTGTCCCAAATCTCATTCTTTTCTTTAAACTCTCCTCCCTTATTCTTTTTAATTTTTTTTTAATGTATGTTTATTTTTGAGAGCGAGCGAGCAGAAAAGGGGCCAGAGGATCCAAAGTGGGCTCTGTGTGGGGTGTCTGGGTGGCTCAGTCAGTTAAGCGGCCAACTTCAGCTCAGGTCATGATCTCATGGTTCATGGGTTTCAGCCCTGCATGAGGCTCTGTCCTGACAGCTCAGAGCCTGGAGCCTGCTTCAGATTCTGTGTCTCCCTCTCTCTCTGCCCCTCTCCTGCCTGTGTGTGCGCTCTCGCGCTCTCTCAAAAATAAACAAACATTAAAAAAAAAATTTTTTTTTTTTTTTTTTTTTTAAAAACAAAGTGGGCTGTGTGCTGAGAGACGTGGGGCTCGAACTCATGAGCCATGAGATCATGACCTGAGCCAAAGTTGGACGCTTAAGTGACTGAGTGCCCAGGCGCCCTCTCCGTTCTTGTAAGACATGATGTCACCTCCTACCTCATCAGGAATGAACTTCTGCATCTTCTTGATATCCTCTTCTCCCAACATCAGTCTTTGTGTCCAAGGCTAAAATGTCCACTTGTACTCTACATCCCATCTGCTCCTGCTTTTTCAGATCCGATCCATTTATAATTTCCTATCTCCTATATATGCTCCAATCTTTCTTTACTTTCAGTGTGTAAACTCTTCCAAAACTACAACCTACTTCCCTGCAAGTCTGAGCTCCACTTGCCTATGCCTCTCATTTATTCTCATTTATTCTTTAACACTATAAATTTTAGCTCACTTCCAACACTCTGGTGAAAACTGATAATACTGCCAAATGATGTCCTAGTTTGCTATAACTACTAGAGCTCCCTGTGGTAACTAAATGGATGTTAACCCACAGTGGATCAAAATTATATTAATCATTCTCTCTTTTCTGGCCTCCAAAAATACCAGGTTCTCTTCTTTTTCTTCCTGTTTTCTTGGCCATTTTCCTTAGTTACTTGGTGGCACTTCCCTGAACTTGAGCTTCAGCTTTCTTTTCCTACAGTCTTTTACACACAACCCTCACTTCAATACAATCTCTATACTGAGGACTCCCAAATGTACATCTTGGCCTTGACCTCACCTGAGTTCTCAATACAGATGTCCAAGAGACAACTCAATGTCATTTGTCCAAACAGAGCCAAGAAAGAGGCACTTCTTCCCTCTTTCCTGCTAGCAAGAGTATACATTTTTAAGTTCCTTCCACTGCAGACACACTTCAATGGTACTACACTATATGGAGCTCTGGTAAGTCATGGCATTCACTCACTCACTATTTTTACTAAAAACATGTTAATGGAGGAGAAAAAAACTTGAGAGTTAGTGAGTCTGCAACTTACATCTCCAGCTGCAGCAGCCTGTGAAATGGTATAAATCCCAAAGAGTCCAGAATCCGAGTAACTGGCATTAAAAGCGGAAACCTGAAATATAGTGAAATTTTACTGTATGTCCTTTTACCAGATAATCAGGGCAAAATTTCCCAAATAGACAAAAACTTGGACCTTCACAGTATAAGCAAAATATATTAATATTTCATGTAACCAGTTCTGTTAATGACTGAAGTGTTTTGTATACAGGTTACTTCTTTCAAAACTATAATGGTTTTAACTTTTTTCACTTAAATCTAAAATGGATTATTCCTTTACTTTTTGCTGGGTACTTTCTAACCTTCTTTTGATGATTAAAGGTTAAACATTCATGTGTGAACATTATTATTACAGATGCGGTATGGCTGAGGGGTACAGACTGTGGGCTCTGGCATTAGACAAACTTGCTTTCTTCCTTCTGCTATTGTGACTTCTTTTTCATCAATTCACTTACACTTCTCCTACAGACTAAAGTCAAAGGACTGGGGGAAAATGTTTGCTTGGTGGATGTTATTTAGCTGTCCAAGGTAGCCAAAAGTTGAGCCTCTAGATAACAGGGGTATTGCTATCTGCACTCTGAGCAGAGGGGTAAGCTCCTTAAGGTGAACAAGAGTGCTTAGTATAGTGTTTCCCAGTGTTTATGCAGACAAATTACATAAGGATCACCTGAGCTGTTATTAAAAATACAGACTTTGAGGATAGAGGAAGACGGCGGCATAGGAGGACACTGGGCTCACCTCGTCCTGCTGATCGCTTAGATTCCACCCACATCTGCCTAAATAACCCAGAAAACCGCCAGAAGACTAGCAGAAGGGACTCTCCGGAGCTAAGTGTAGACAAGTGGCTCACAGAAGAGGGTAGGAAGGGTGGAGAGGCGGTGTGTGCTACACGGACTAGTGGGAGGGAGCTGGGGCGGTGGAGGGGCAGCCCATTGGGCAAGGGAGAGCCCCTGAAGTCTGGCTTGCAAAAGCAGAGGGGCCGGATTCCGTGAGTTCTGACAGCCAGCGAGACTTAACATTTGGAACGTTAAAAGTCAACAGCTCTGCTCTCAGAGAACGGGAATGGCGAGAAGACACTGGGAGGGAGAGTTGTTGAGCCCTGGAAGGACAGAGCTTGGTGGGGGAACAAAGGCTCTGGCAAGCACCATTTCCCTGTTCCATCCCCCAGCCCAAATTCCAAAGGGAACCAGTTCCCATCACCAAACTTGCTTGCACCGCGCAAATACCCAACGCTGTGCTTCTGTGTATCCATCCCTCTGATGGGCCTGCCTCCCTCCTGGTGCTGCAGGGCCCCTCCCGCAGGGGGCCACAGACGGCAGAGCTAAGCCAGCCCCTCCCGCCCCTGTACACCTTGCGGATCCACCCTAATACATCCTTGGCCAGATCCCATCAAAGCAGCACCAGAAGCCTGGCAGTGTGCAAGCAGCCCAGACAGGGACCACACCACTCCACAGAGAGGCCTGCCCCTGGAAGAGGGGAAGATAAGGTACACGCTGATCTGACTGTGGCCCCAGTGGTGGAATGGGGGCAGACATCTGGTCTGACTATGGCCCCGCCACCAACACAAGTTACTCCGGACAGCACAGGGGAAGTGCCCTGCAGTTTGAAGCCACCACAGGGACTACCCAAAATGACAAAACAGAAGAATTCTCCTCAAAAGAAACTCCAGGAAGTAGTGACAGCTAACGAATTGATCAAAAACGATTTAAGCAATATAACGGAACAAGAATTTAGAATAATGGTCATAAAATTAATCGCTGTGCTTGAAAAAAAAGCATACAGGACAGCAGAGAACCTATTGCTACAGAGACCAAGGGACTAAAAAAGAGTTATGAGGAACTAAAAAATGCTATATATGAGGTGCAAAATAAAACAGAGGCGGCCATAGCACGGACTGAGGAGGCAAAGGAGAGCATAGGTGAATTAGAAGATAAAATTATGGAAAAAGAGGAAGCTGAGAAAAAGAGATAAAAAAATCCAGGACTGTGAGGGGAGAATTAGAGAACTAAGTGATGCAATTAAACAGAACAATTATCTGTATCATAGGAATTCCAGAAGAAGAAAAGAGAAAGGGGCTGAAGGTGTACTTGAACAAATCATAGCTGAGAACTTCCCTGATCTGGGGAAGGAAACAGACATTGAAATCCAAGAGGCACAGAGAACTCCCTTCAGACGTAACTTGAATTGATCTTCCGCATGACATATCATAGTGAAACTGGCAAAATACAAGGATAAATAGAGAATTCTGAAAGCAGCTAGGGATACAAAAGCCCTAACTTACAAAGGCAGACACGTAAGGGTAGTATCAGACCTATCTACTGAAACTCGGCAGGTCAGAAAGGAATGGCAGGAAATCTTCAATGTGATGAATAGAAAAAAAATATGCAGCCAAGAATCCTTTATCCAGCAAGTCTGTCATTCGGAATAGAAGGAGAGATAAAGGTTTTCCCAAACAAACAAAAACTGAAGGAATTCATCACCACTAAACCAGCCCTACAAGAGATCCTAAGGGGGATTCTGTGAGTGAAATGTTGCAAGGACCACAAAGTACCAGAGACCTCACTACAAGCATAAAACATACAGACATCACAATGACTCTAAACCCATATCTTTCAATAATAACACTGAATGTAAATGTACTAAATGTGCCAACCAAAAGACACAGGGTATCAGAATGGATAAAAAAACAAGACCCATCTATTTGCTGTCTACAAGAGACTCATTTTAGACTTGAGGACACCTTCAGATTGAAAGTGAGGGGATGGAGAACTATCTGTCATGCTACTGGAAGTCAAAAGAAAGCTGGAGTAGACATACTTATATCAAACAAACTAGATTTTAAATTTAAGGCTGTAACAAGAGATGAAGAATGGCATTATATAATAATTACTGGGTCTTTCCATCAGGAAGAGCTAGAAATGTGTATGCACCGAGTACGGGAGCCCCCAAATATATAAAACAATTAATCACAAACATAAGCAACCTTATTGATAAGAATGTGGTAATTGCAGGGGACTTTAATACCCCACTTACAACAATGGATAGATCATCTAGACACAGGATCAATAAAGAAACAAGGACCCTAAATGATACATTGGATCAGATGAACTTGACAGATATATTTAGAATTCTGCATCCCAAAGCAACAGAATATACTTTCTTCTTGAGTGCACATGGAACACTCTCCAAGACAGATCACATACTGGGTCATAAAACAGCCCTTAAGTATAAAAGACTTGACATCATACCATGCACACTTTCAGACCACAATGCTATGAAACTTGAAGTCAACCACAGGAAAAAGTCTGGAAAACTTCCAAAAGCATGGAGATTAAAGAACACCCTACTAAAGAATCAATGGGTCAACCAGGCAATTAGAGAAGACATTAAAAAATATATGCAAACAAATGAAAATGAAAATACAACAATCCAAACGCTTTGGGATGCAGCAAAGGCAGTCCTGAGAGGAAAATACATTGCAATCCAGGCCTATCTCAAGAAACAAGAAAAATCCCAAATACAAAATCTAACAGCACACCTAAAGGAAATAGAAGCAGAACAGCAAAGATACCCCAAACCCAGCACAAGAAGAGAAATAATAAAGATCAGAGCAGAAATAGATAATACAGAATCTAAAAAAAACTGTAGAGCAGATCAATGAAACCAAGAGTTGGTTTTTTGAAAAAATAAACACAATTGATAAACCTCTAACCAGGCTTCTCAAAAAGAAAAGGGAGATGACCCAAATAGATAAAATCATGAATGAAAAAGGAATTATTACAACCAATCCCTCAGAAATACAAGCAATTATCAGGGAATACTATGAAAAATTATATGCCAACAAATTGGACAACCTGGAAGAAATGGACAAATTCCTAAGCACCCACACACTTCCAAAACTCAAACAGGAATAGAAAACTTGAACAGATCCACAATCAGCGAAGAAATTGAATCAGTTATCAAAAATCTCCCAACAAATAAGAGTCCTGGACCAGATGGCTTCCCTGTGGAATTCTACCAGACATTTAAAGCAGAGATAATACCTATCCTTCTCAAGCTGTTCCAAAAAATAGAAAGGGAAGGAAAACTTCCAGACTCATTCTATGAAGCCAGCAGTACTTTGATTCCCAAACCAGACAGAGACCCAGCAAAAAAAGAGAACTATAGACCAATATCCCTAATGAATATGGATGCAAAGATTCTCAATAAGCTACTAGCAAATCGAATTCAACAGCACATAAAAAGAATTATTCACCATGATCAACTGGGATTCATTCCTGGGATGCAGGGCTGGTTCAACATTGGCAAATCTATGTGATACATCACATTAATAAAAGAAAAGAACCATATGATCCTGTCAATCGATGCAGAAAAAGCATTTGACAAAATTCAGCATCCGTTCTTAATAAAACCCCTTGAGAAAGTTGGGATAGAAGGAACATACTTAAAGATCATAAAAACCATTTATGAAAAGCCCACAGCTAATATCTTCCTCAATGGGGAAAAACTGAGAGCTTTCCCCCTGAGATGAGGAACACGACAGGGATGTCCACTCTCACCATGGTGTTTAACATAGTGTTGGAAGTTCTAGCATCAGCAATCAGATGACAAAAGGAAATCAAAGGCATCAAAATTGGCAAAGATGAAGAAGTCAAGCTTTCTTTCACTTTTTGCAGATGACATGATATTACACATGGAAAACCCGATAGACTCCACCAAAAGTCTGCTAGAACTGACACATGAATTCAGCAAAGTCGCAGGGTACAAAATTAATGTAAAGAAATCAGTTGCATTCTTGTACACTAATAATGGAGCAACAGAAAGACAAATAAAGAAACTGATCCCATTCACAATTGCACCAAGCAGCATAAAATACCTAGGAATAAATCTAACCAAAGATGTAAAAGATCTGTATGTTGAAAAATATAGAAAGCTTATGAAGGAAACTGAAGAAGATACAAAGAAATGGAAAAACATTCCGTGCTCATGGCTTGGAAGAATAAATATTGTTAAAATGTCAATACTACCCAAAGCAATCTACACATTCAATGCAATCCCAATAAAAAATGCACCAGCATTCTTCTCGAAGCTAGAACAAGCAATCCTAAAATTTGTATGGAACCACAAAAGACCCCGAATAGCCAAAGTAATATTGAAGAAGACCAAAGCTGGAGGCATCACAATCCCAGACTTTAGCCTCCACTATAAAGCTGTAATCATCAAATCAGCACGGTATTGGCACAAAAACAGACACACAGACCAATGGAATAGAGACTCCAGAATTGGACCCACAAAAGTATGGCCAACTCATCTTTGACAAAGCAGGAAAGAATATCCAATGGAAAAAAGACAGTCTCTTTAACAAACGGTGCTGGGAGAACTGGACAGCCACATGCAGAAGAGTGAAACTAGACCACTTTCTTACACCATTCACAAAAATAAACTCAAAATGGATGAAGGACCTGAATATGAGACATGAAACCATCAAAACCCTAGAGGAGAAAGCAGGAAAAAACCTTTCTGATCTCAGCTGCAGCAATTTCTTACTTGACACATCCCCAAAGGCAAGGGATTAAAAGGAAAAATGAACTATTGGGACCTCATGAAGATAAAAAGCTTCTGCACAGCAAAGGAAACAATCAACAAAACTAAAACGCAACCAACAGAATGGGAAAAGATATTTGCAAATGACATACTGGACAAAGGGCTAGTAAAATCTGTAAAGAACTCACCAAACTCTACACCCGAAAAACAAATAATCCAGTGAAGAAATGGGCAGAAAACATGAATAGACACTTCTCTAAAGAAGACCTCCAGATGGCCAACAGGCACATGAAAAGATGCTCAATGTCGCTCCTCATCAGGGAAATACAAATCAAAACAACACTGAGATATCACCTCATGCAGTCAGAGTGGCTAAAATGAACAAATCAGGGGACTATAGTTGCTGGTGAGGATGTGGAGAAACAGGAACCCTCTTGCACTGTTGGTGGGAATGCAAACTAGTGCAGCCGCTCTGGAAAATAGTGTGGAGGTTCCTAAAAATAGATCTACCCTATGAGCCAGCAATAGCACTGCTAGGAATTTACCCAAGGGATACAGGAGTGCTGATGCATAGGGGCACTTGTACCCCAATGTTTATAGCAGCACTTTCAACAATAGCCAAATTATGGAAAGAGCCTAAATGTCCATCAACTGATGAATGGATAAAGAAGTTGTGGCTTATAAATACAATGGAATACTACCTGGCAATGAGAAAGAATGAAATATGGCCTTTTGTAGCAATGTGGATGGAATTGGACAGTGTTATGCTAAGTGAAATAAGTCATACAGAGAAAGACAGATACCATATGGTTTCACTCTTATGTGGATCCTGAGAAACTTAACAGAAGACCATGGGGGAGGGGAAGGGGAAAAAAAAAGTTAGGGAGGGAGCCAAACCATAAGAGACTATTAAAAACTGAGAATAAACTGAGGGTTGATGGGGGGTAGGAGGGAGGGGAAAGTGGGTGATGGGCATTGAGGAGGGCATCTGTTGGGATGAGCACTGGGTGTTATATGGAAGCCAATTTGACAATAAATTTCATATTAAAAAAAAAAAAAAAGACTTTCAGGTTTCTACAACAGATTCACTCACCCAGATCCCTGTAGATGCAATCTGGAAAGCCACATTTTAAAAATAATTCCAGATGACTCTTATGTATGTTAAAATTTGAGAACCACTGACTTGGCCAATATAAAGAAGAGATAATTTTTTTTTTTTAATTTAAAGTTTATTTTTGAGAGAGAGAGAGCATGGGTGCAAGTGGGGGAAAGGCAGACAGAGAGGTGGGCAGAGAAAATCCCAAGCAGGCTTCACACACATGGCACAGGCTCAAACACTGGGTTCAAACCCACAAACTGTGAGATCATGACCTGAGCCAAAATCAAGAGTCGGACACCAAAGTACTAAGTCACCCAGGCACCACAAGAAGAAATGCTCTTTAATTACCTGAAGTTTAATTACAATTTTGAGACTCTTATTCATACCCCAAATTTCTGGCCAAATGCTGAAGTAGGAATTTCTGTTAAATTATGTCACTGGATTAGAATTAAACTCCAGCCACCCAAAAGCATCATTAACATTCAATGGTGAAGAGTAAGTATGAAGAAAAAAACCCAGAATAGACCATGAATGAGGAGAGATGACATGTAGAAGAAATTTAAAAAGTAGCAGCTATAATTTAATTTAGAACTAATTTAAGATAATGGTTTTCAAACTGTGCTCCAGGGAACACCAAAGGTTTTGTACAGAAGATTCCAAGGCTTTCAATGTCAAGTGGGCATTCAAAAATTTTTTTTAAAGTGAAAATTTTTGTGTTGGGCATTGCAGTTGGGGAACTATATGGGATTAAAAAAAAAAAAAGGTTTAAAAACTATCATTTAAGAGAGAAAAACGCTCTGAAGGCCTGATATACAGGGAAATCATTTTAGATTTCTTTCTGAGTCAACAGGACTGCATATCATAAACTTTGTTCAAATCAAAAGCGTGGTTTATGGCCCACCACACACGCACTTTATATCTGCTTTGTGAATGAGTAGCCTAAAGGAAAACCATGTTGTCCAGGAGATAACAATCAGTGCTCAGAGTCCTGCGTTTCTTTACAGTAAAATTGTGATTCCTGCCTGAATGAGAATCTATAATCTTTAGAGCTTTCACAGGACGTAAAAAGTATATAACCCTGTAAAAACTGTTCATTCTCTGGAGCACTTTCTTCCCTGTGAAGAGCATGTTTCCTGGGCAGCTGTTGTAACTTGGAGCTCCAATAAAACTCTTTCTTACTTTCGGACTCTAAAAGGTTGGTTCATTTCGTGTTGACACCACTGATTTTAATTCCACTCTTAAGTGTCATATGGCCAAAGATTATCTACTTGTGCCATATACTGTTGTAAAATCACGACCAATATTTAGTCCTAAAATTCAATACATTTACTGCTTTTGTTGAAGGTCATGTGGGGTATTGCACTGGGCAAACAAGGGGTGCTCATTACATAACAGTTTGTTGGCTGACATTTTACATTCTCTTGATTTGAAGTATCATTATTTTGAAAGCTTTAGCACTTTGCTCACTGTTATAAAAGGTGTGTTTGAGAGGAACATGGCTTTTCGTTAAAATTAAATGTCATAATTTTTCTATTTTAATCTCAATCTGGAGCGGTGGGTCCATAAACTGTTTCTTAGTGTATATGTTGTACCTTTGGTTGGAAAGTGCAGTGAAATTCACAAAGTAGCCATAAGAACACAAGGGGACAGAAGAAAATCTAGAAAAAAGACTAATTAGAATCTAGGAAAATGTTTAATATCTAGAACTTCAAAGAACTGGGGCACCGGGGTGGCTCAGTTGGTTAAGCATCAGACTTCATTCAGCTCGGGTCATGAACTCATGGTCTGTGAGTTTGAGTCCCCCATCGGGCTCTGTGCTGACTGCTCAGAGCCTGCAGCCTGCTTCGGATTCTGTGTCTCCCTCTGTCTCTGCCCCTCCCCTGTGCGCTCGCGCTCTCTCTCTCTCTCTCTCTTTCAAAAAATAAACATTAAAAAAAAATAAAGGGAACTGAAGTGTGAATCTCTCACTTTTTAAGCATTTACTTCTTTCCACACTAGAATATAATTGAAAAGACAGTAAGTTTTTAGTTAGATCCTCTAAGGAACTAAACTCAAGCCTGGCTATCTCTTCAACTTTACAAAGATTTTATTTGAAGAGCAGATTAACAGGACTACATCATACACACTGACCCTTTAAAAACAAAAGGAGAGATACTGACTATTCAGACTCACATCAAATGGCTGGTGAACTCCCTTGGCAACGGCCTGGTACAGAGAGCTGGTAGCATTGCTGCCCCTCTTGACGTGTGGTCCAGCACCAAGGACATACTGGAGAACACTAAATGCATTTGCTTCTGCACTTCCTATTGTAGCACTTTCTGCTACAAGGGCAGCATGGACGAGGCTGTCTCCGTTCTGCTCTCGGATTTCACCTGGTGCCATGTAAGGAGAGAGTGACGAAGAAAGGGGCTTGTTTCCCACAGGTTTTATTCTGTATTCTCTACAACACAGTATTAACTCACTGAAATTAAACTTTCCTGTGGCCTGGTGCTCTTAGCATGTCATTCTGCTCTCCCCACAGCGCGCACGCACACATACACAACACGTTTAATACACAACTCCCAACCAATCTATTCCCTTCCTTCCACACGGAGTCTGTTTGGTGGTAAGTAATCAGGCCTATCCCACACCAATATGCTATTCTGATGTGGAACATCCTTCTGATAAATTAGTCCTAACAGAACAAAATGCTTACTTACCTCCACGATATCTGGCCTTTGTACTAGGTAAACCAAGCCCACCCCTCATGTTGAGAAACTGTTCAGCAACTTGCTTTAGAACAGGATGACTCACACCTATTTCAACAGAAACAAAACCAAGATAGAACCATCATTTCTAAAACACAATTGTAAAATACCTCTTTTAAATACATGATTGTACAATTCAAGTTTTTATAGAAAAAAACAGTAAAGAAAACAAGAGTACGCTCCCAAAATGCTACCCTCCCTGAGATGCCACTTATACTTTACTATATACTCATCTAGAACTTTTTACTACACATATATGAATATTATCATTTTCCTTTTTTTTAAATGGTGTTACTCTATTTATATTATTTCTAACTTGTCTTTTGTAATTTAGATCTAAGTGAGTGGTTTACAGCAAACATTTAATGGTTATAAAGAATTCCATTTAATGGATGTACCACCATTTATTTAATCAATCCCTTTTTGATGGACTGTTTCCAATAGTTGGCTATTAAAACAATATTGCAGGGGCGCCTGTGTGGCTCAGTCGGTTGGGCGTCCAACTTCAGCTCAGGTCATGATCTCCTGGCTTGTGAGTTTGAGCCCCATGTTGGGCTCTGTGCTGACAGCTCAGAGCCTGGAGCCTGCTTCTGATTCTGTCTCCCTCTCTCTCTGCTCCTCCCCTGTTCACTTTCTCCCTCTCTCAAAAATGAATAAACATTAAAAAAAAAACTTTTTAAAAACAATATTGCATTGTGCATCAAAGAACACTTTCAAGAGAGTGAAAAGAACCCACAGAATGGGGAAGAATGTTTGCAAATCACATATCTGATAAGGATTTAGTATCCAGAATATACAAAGACTCTTACAACTCAACGATAAAAAAAACCAAACAGCCCAACTAAAAAATGGGCAGAGGACCTGAATATGTATTTCCCCAAAGAAGATATACAAATGGCCCAAAAGCACAAAATCAGATGTTCAATGTGCTTGGTCATTAGGGAGATGCAAAACAAAACCACAATGAGACACCACTTCACACGCACAAGGACGGTCATAATCAAAAAGACAGATAATAATAAGTGTTGGTGAGAAAGTGTAGTTATTGGAACCCTTGTGCACTTGTTGGTGGAAACACTAAAATGGTTCAACTGCCACAGAAAACAGTCTGGCAGTTCCTCAGACGGTTAAACACTTACCATATGTCTTGGCAATTTTACTTCTAATAATATACCCCAAAGAATTAAAAACAGGCATATAACAAAAACTTATACATGAATATTTATATTTACAATAGCCAAAAGGTGAAAACAACTCAAATGTCCAAGTGATGAATGGATGAACAAAAAGTGATAATAGAATATTTTTTAGCTAGAAGAGGGAATGGAACATTGGTACATTGCAATAAGGATGGACTTTGAGAACACTATGTTAACTGAAAAAAAGCCAGCTACAAAAGGCTACATATTATGAGATTTTATTTATATGAAATGTCCAGACAAGTCAATTCTACAGAGACAGGAAGTAGATTAGCAGTTGTCAAAGGCGAGGAAGTAGAACAGGGGAGTGACTGCTAATAAATATAGCCTCTCTTGGGGATAATGACAATGTTCTGAAATTATGCAATGTTAATAGTCATAGTACTCTCTGAATATAATAAACCCCATGGAATCATACGCTTTAAAAAGGTGGATTTTATGGTATGTGAATGATACCTCTATTAAAGTGTTATTTATAAAACAAATGAACAAAAAACCCAATATTGCAAATAATATCCTTGTGCAACTGTTTTGTAAACTTAACCAACTGTTTTTGTATGATAAATGCTTAAAAATAAAATTGTTGGGTCTAAAGCTGTCAACATTTAGAATTTTAATATATTTAAAGAGACCTCCAAAAATGGACCAGTTTATGCTTCCACCAACAATTTTTAAGAGTGCCTATTTCTCCATACCTTGGTTAATACTGGGTGGTGTCAATCTTTTAATTTTTGCCAATGTCATGGGTTAGAAGCTTTTAACTACTAGTGAGGCTATTTTTTTTACAATAATTGGCCATACACACATATATACAAACATTTTCCCCATGACTTGTTTGTTCGTGCCCTTTGCCTATTTTCAATTATATTATACATCTTTAAAAACAAAAACAAAAATACTTTTAAAGCTCTTTGCTCAGAGACATTTGTCCTTTGTCAAAGATTTTTCAAATACTGTAATTTTTTTTACATAAATGTTGAATTCTGCTTTCTAAAACAAAACAACCTGAGAATTAAAATCCCATCACATAGTGCCTGAGGACTGTAAACATAAACAGAGGACTGAGTTATCAAATTTCATTCAATCATGTGCTCACATAATTAGTTACTGTTCTTTTAAAAAAAATTTTTGTTTTAATATTTATTTATTTTTGAGAAAGAGAGACAGAGTGCGAGTGGGGGAGAAATAGAGAGACACAGAATCTGAAGCAGGCTCCAGGGTCCGAGCTATGAGCACAAAGCCCAATGCGGGGCTGGAACTCATGAACCACGAGATCATGACCTGAGCTGAAGTCAGACGCTCAACCGACTGAGCCACCCAGGCGCCCCAATTAGTTACTGTTCTTAAGGAAACAAACTGACCTGCAAGCAATTCCCAACTTACCAAGTCCGATCAAAGCCATTCTCGCACTTGTAAAATGGTTCTGCACATAGTTATGTAACTGAGGAAGTTAAAAACATTTATGAGGTTATATAGGTAGAAATACAAAACACTAACAATTAAAACTGCAGCGCAAGAGAAAATAAAAACTCAGGCTTAAAGGCTGCTGTAGTGAACTAGACTACCTAGTGCTGAATTATACAGATTTAATTTTTTTTTAATATGGATTTAATTTTTAAAACTATTGCTGAAATTCAGAACTAGAACTTAACACGATGATGGTTACAGAACTATGAACATAATGAAAACTACTGAACTGTGCACTTTAAGTAGGTGAACTATACATTACATGAATTATATCTCAATAAATCTGTACTGAAAAAAAGGAATTAAAAAAGGCCTGAAAAAATCAGAGCACACACTGGCTTGAACTTGAAAAAAAATGAGACTAAGTTTATGATTTTTATTATAAGATGATTTTAGCAGATGTGCATCAGATTTCTTTTGTTTCTTTATAGACAGTAATAAGGTACCACTAACATTCTACCGTAGGGCTAACAGTTATATCACCATATCCCTCCTATATCCTTCACACTCATCTTTGAAGGGTTCCTTGTCAGGAGATTACAGTCTATATCAGGGTTTCCAACCTGGATAACAAAATTAGCTGGAGCTTAAAAAACAAAAACAAACACTGTCACTGTCTCTGACCCCCACCCCATTCCTAGGCCCACTCTACAAACTGATATACTAGATTCAATGTGGAATCAGAATCTTGATTTAAAACCAACCAACCATCTGCCCATCCAATGAATCCCCAGGTGATCTGAGATCAGTGAGATTTGCGAATCACTGGTTTATATTATTTAGACCTAACATACAAAAGTAGGGCTAAAACATACTCTCAACAGGCCCACTATTGCTCCCAAGGGACTGAAAATTGGCTCCTGGGGGCAAGAAAAACATTTTACTCCTTTCATATATAGAATACAAATATATATATGTATACATATATAAACACAGAGTGTATCTAGGATATTAAAAATTCTGGGTATAAGAAATTGGCTAAAAAAAGTTCCCTGGGAATGGGTCATAATGTTAAAAATCACTAGGCTAAGGTAATGAGACTGAATCAAGTTACCACAATTTATGCCCTAAAGCCAATGGTGCTTAAATCTCTGGAATCACCCTGGAAAGTCATATATATGTATTTTTTCTACTGAATGCTGCCATTGCTCAAGGTAGTCTACCACCAATTTCTTTAGGATTTCCTTTAAGGACACAATTAAAAATGCTAATAATTTTGAGATAACCATGGTTAACATCTTGCCCAGGAGACAGACAGACAGACACACACACACACACACACACACACACACACACACACACTTTATTTTCTAAAATTGGGACCCTACGGTATATCCTATTTGTAAATTGTCTTTTCTTCACTTGATAATATGCTATGGAATTTTTCCGTATCAATATTTTTGGATGACTGAATAAGTCCATTCTACAGATAACTAAGTGAGTTATTCAGTCCCAGAAAGTTGGGTATTTAACTTGTGTCTCATTTTTCACAATTATAAGCAATCTTACAGTTGACATTCTTGTAGATGTTTTGCTCTATATATTCTTTTAGTTATCTTAATAATATATTTTCACATGGGTGAAATTGATTTCTGAAAAATTTCAAAACTCACTGACGGCCAGTCTTATGAAAAATGCTTAGCATTTAAGTTGGATCATATCAGTTATAATTTTTTTTTAAAGTGCCATATGAATGGGAGGCATTAAACTGTTGATTGATAAGTGGATGGTTTTCTAACCAGGAGAAAAAAGAGTAAAGGGATAGAATATACAATTCAGTTTGCTCTAGTGGCTAACCAGAAATGAAAGAATAAAACCTTAATTTCCAAGTTATATATACTTTGCGAGTAATAGTTCCCAATTCTTCTCTTTCTTTTGCAAATTTTTCTCTTAATATCTTTTGATAAAAAAAATTTGGGGGGGGGGATGGAATAGGAAATTAAGATTATATATGCATATCTACACTTGCAGGTTTGATACTCAAGGTTTCAGTTTCACATTTTAGAAGTGAAGTTTTAGGTTATACATAAGGCTGTGACATGTGGCAAGTCTGTACTGCCAGCAAAGTGAGGCCAGTGTGCTGGAGGAGGCGAATGAGCTAGTAAGCAGGCTAACGAGGGATGGGAAGTGATACGGGTTCATTCCTATCTGCCTATTCAGAGGAGTTAAAGAAGACTTTTGGTCACAAGATTACTAAATTTAACATTTAAATACTGCTTTAAAAAGACACATATAAACAGAGAAAGGTCTAGAGGAAAATATATCTAGGCAGTAACATTCAGTGACTTTAGGTATGTGAAATGTTTTCTTTTTTACTTGTTCTGGATTTTTCTGAAATTCATATATTCCTTTTGTGATTCAAAACTTTAAGTTAAAAGCTGTAAAAATTGTTCAGATAGAATTTTAGTTAAAAAGCCAAGCTGATGGAAAAAAAAAAAGCCAGGAGGTGAATTTTTTAAATTTGAAGATGAAAAGAAAAATTAACAAACCTGAAATGGCAGTGAAAAGCAGCACACTGTAAAAGGTAATGTGTTTTATCAGTACCTCATCTGGTGTCACTTTTCCAATCCTATAATCAGGGCAATACAGGGAATTAGCCAAGGCATTTCGGTAAGCTGCAGCATGCAAATTTTCAATGACACCTGTAAAATAAGTAAAGAAGCACTTGTGGAAATACAATTCAAATAAAGTCAACATTTTCAGAACCTGGAAAGCAATGAGACTACAATTTTGGTCACCTTATGGCATTGAAGTGTTAAGATTAAGGCTTGAATTTTAAAATTCTGCCAGTTGAATGTGCTGAGAAAAGCAAGAAATTACGTGAAAGCAGCTTCTACATCACGGGGTCCACCTGATCACTTCTCTCATCTACCTGGTATCGTCTGGAAACTATAATGGTCTGGGTTTCAGCAAGTCTGAATTGAGTTATAGCTCTGCTACCAACATGCCATGTGATCTTGGATAAGTCATTTACCTGAATTTTACTCCGAGGCTAAGTAATGAGGAGTTGTCAGGTTAAAAAGAGGTATGAAAGTGCCAGTGTTAAGTCATCTTACTAGCTCTCGGAGGTCAAACTGCACTCCTCACTGGTGACTGGCACTGTTCTTACTTTCCTGCTTCAGTCAGGGTCTTTGAGGTATGTCCCTTTCATTTGCTCATTATTTGGGCAATTTCTCTATGCCAGGCACTGTGTTAGGTGCTGGAAATAGAGACATGAGTAAGACACAATGCCTGCCCTCAAAATGTTGAGAGGAAAAACTGTGAAAGCATGATGAAGCTGATGTCAGCAGGATGTGAAAAAAGCAGCAGGGGCACAAGGGAAGGGCAGTGGGAATCAGGAAGGAGCACCAGAAGTAAAATCCAGGATGAGTCTTACATAAAGAGTAGGTGTTTCCCAGGAGAATGATTAGGGAGTGGCATTTCAGGCAGAGAAAACAGACAAAAGCATCCAGTAGGATAACAGATTCAAAGGGGAAATGCAGTTGGGAGGGGAAGAAGATAGAACAAAAAGCGATGGAGGTAGGCAGGGGTCAGATGGTGAAAGTTATCACACATGCTAAGTTGAAGAGTTTGAACTTTATGCAACAGAGACTGAGAAGCCTTTAAACGGTTTTCATGAAGGATCGCTTGATGGCAATGTGGGAGATGGATGAAGATGTAGACCTGGGGGCAGACACCAGCCAGGAGACAGCAATAACTGTTCAGATAGAAAGGATGAAGGCTGGAACCTCACTGCTAACAGCAGGGAAGAAATAGAAAATTGTAGAAAAGATGACTTACAGGCCATCTATTTCTTTGGTGGAGGCCCAGAGTAATGAAGACCATACTCCTTTGTAAAACAGTATCACTAACATAGTATTAGCTAACATAAACCAAGCTCTCATACGTTCCAGACACTGACAGGCCTGCGTTCTAAGTGAAGCGCATCCCATGCTGAGCCCCTGCAGCTGGTCACCTGCTTAGACCCGAGTGGTCCACCTGCATGCTTCTGCTCCTGCCGAACCTGTGTGACTTCCAAGAGTCGGTGCTGCTTGTTTATGTATTTGTTTTGCTAGTCACACTTGTTGACAGTTATCATATAAACACAAAATACGAACACCAAAAAAGTTAAAAAAAAAAAAATCAGTTGCTTCCTTTGGAAACATCTAGTAAAGGTGAGTTGCCTAAGCAATAATAGCAGCACCAATTATGAACCGTTGCTCGGTTTGGTGTAAGCAAACTACTGAAAAAACACTGGATTCTAAATACTAAAACAGGGATTCTATAATTAATTTACATACCATCAAAGATGAAAAATAATCAACATAAATGTTTAGAAACAAAAGAACACAGTTAAGAAACTAGACAAATTTTGGAAAAGTTATTTATAAACTCAAGCAGAAGAAAATTTCAACAGCAATTTTTTTCCTCAAAAACCCAGTATCTTAGAAGCAACTGAATGTGATCTGAAAATATACTTACGAGCCTGTGGATTCTGAAAAGCCACAGCTTTGTCAATCCTTAGCTGAGACTGAAGGTCAGCTACTTCCCAACGACGAAATTCTGGGGCTGTGGTGACATTGAGCAGGAACTCCATTAGAATATCACTATAGAAGACATCAAGGTAAGAGTTTCAGGTCAAAAATTTAAAACCAAAGTCCATTCTACATAAATGTAATGCTCTCTATATTAAGTTTTAGGCCTTGTGGTAAGCATAGCGTTCTATAGTTTGTGACCAAAATCAGAGGTCATAACGCCACATTAAAAAGGACAAGAACTGAGCAGCTTAGGATTTCTTTAAAAGCAGATGGCCTCAGCACATGCAGATACTTACACATCATCTCGCAGACATTCCACAGTGTAGGCCATGTTTTCCCTGGTTGAAGTCACACTGAATCAGAAATAAATTACAATGAATTATCTAAATCAGAAAAATAAGGCTTCCTTATATCTTTGTTAAATCAACAAATTCCTCTGGAAAACTTATTCTGAAGTGTAAAAGCACACATATTCGTCAACTAAAGCTTGAAATATTTTAAAAAGTCTTTAAAGGGAGGAAATCTTGACATGTTACACATGGATGCACCTTGAAGACATTAAACTACGTGAAATCAGAAATCAGAAAGAATATCATGATTCTGCTTTCAGGAGGAACCTAGAGAACTCTAAACCATACAACATAGAATGGTCACTGTAAGGGGTGGCCAAAGACAGAAGGAGAGTTAGTGTTTAATAGCTAGAGAGTTTCAGTTGGGGAACAAAAAAAACATCCTGGAGATGTATAGTAGTGATGGTTTCCTAAAGCCACTTCATGCCAAAGACCTGTACACTTAAAGCAGTAAATTTTATGTATATTTTACCCTAACTAAAAAAAAAAATGGCAATTAAAGTTGAAGATCTCTTTGTACCCTTCTCTGGCTAACTCTTTCACTCCCTCTTTCCCACTCTAGAGACAAACACAATGGTAAGCACTATGTATTGTTTTTAAAACGATACCTTAAATATCTGTTGTTTCTCCACAAAACATTTAACTAGAATAATCTAGTTCATTCCTTAACTGCTGTATACTAGTCCCATATCACCATATACTTTATTTATCCATTTCCCTGAAGATGGCATTTAGATTGTTTCCAGTCTTTGTGCATGTGGATTAAAAACTTAGACTGTAAGGTATCTCATTTTCAGTATTACTAGATATTTGTTGATTCTTTCCTAAGTACTTGTATCAGTTTATTCCACTAACTGTAGAAGAGATTCTCTCTCTTAACACTGCCAACACCTTTTATAAATCTGACAGGTAACGGCATGACACTGTCAATTATAAGTAAAGATCAGTGTTTCTGGCTTCCTACTCTGGGAATAGACTATTCCTATCCTTTGTCCGTCCATTTCCTATTTTGCTTGTCCTCTCCTAATTTGTAGTTCTTTATTTTTCCAAATAATCATTTCCGTGTTTATGTTGCAAATATTTACTGCCAGTTACTTGAATTTTTACTTTAAGTCATAAAGATGTTTTACATTTTGATGTTGTCAAATTGATTAGCCTTCTTCTTGTGTCTTCACAAATCCTTAATCACCTTGATAAGATAGAAAAGTTCTCTTACAGTTGAGTATTTTCTGGTGTTCTCATCATTTCTTACTACTTATTTAAAAAAAAAATTTTTTTTTTTAACGTTTATTTATTTTTGAGACAGAGAGAGACAGAGCATGAACAGGGGAGGGGCAGAGAGAGAGGGAGACACAGAATCTGAAACAGGCTCCAGGCTCTGAGCTGTCAGCACAAAGCCTGACGCGGGGCTCAAACTCATGGACCGTGAGTCATGACCTGAGCCGAAGTCAGACGCTTAACTGACCAAGCCACCAGGTGCCCCTCTTATTACTTATTTTTAACATACCTTAATTTACCACCAACTGCTTCAATTCCACGGGTTATCTTGAAAGATGAAGCTCCTTTTGTAGTCTGGAAAAAGAAACAACAACCGTATTTAGTAATTTTTTACTGCCAAACATCACACTGTATCACAATCTAATGTCTGATTGTCATTAGACTCAAAAAGAACTTTACCTAAATAGCAGATCCTTTTAAAGTCTGCCAAAAGTACACTATAGTGTTTCTTTTCTTTTTTGTTTTACTTATGTATTTTTTTAAGTAGGCTTCACACCTAGCACAGAGCCCAACGTGGGGCTTGAACTCACAACTGAGATGAAGACCTGAGCTGAGATCAAGGGTTGGATGCTTAATCAACTGAGCCACCCAAGTGCTACCACTATACTTCTTTTCTTTAAGACCATGATACTATAGCATTTCTGAACAAAGTGAGGCAGTAAAGACGCTTACCAAACTGGATGCAAGACGAAGCAAATGAGAGGTTCCTAAGTTGTTGGAGTCCTCATATCTACTGCCTGCTTTAATGAACAAACCAATTCTTGATGCAGGAGCATAGTTTTCCAGAGAAGCAATCACTAAGCCATTTGGTAACTTGGTAAACTGTATTTAAAATAAAGTAAGATGTGATCAATGTTTTCATATTACCAAAGACAGTAAGGCATGTATGGGTTTCAATGAGCAACTCAGTGGGACTAACCTCAAGGTCCTGAGGAAGTGGAGGCACTCCTGCAGGGGCAGCTGTGGTCTTCACTTTGGGAGCAACTTTCAGGGAATAAAACCTCTAAACACAAAAAAGACAGGTTACCCAGATTTCTTTCAAGAACAATGTCTTATATTCTGGTGTGCCCAAGGAACAGGTGTCCAGTGATAAAATAACTTCATGGGAAGATTTGGCTGATTAACTTAGTATTACTGTCTCTTAAATCTCTATTTGTGTAGAGCCTGAAGGAATACCTAATTCTACGTGCTCATTTTTTTTAAATAAATTTTTTCACATTTATTTATTTTTGAGAGCGACAGAGCATAAGCAGGGGAGGGGCAGAGATAGAGGGAGACACAGAATCCAAAGCAGGCTCCAGGCTCTGCACTGTCAGCACAGAGCCTGATGCGGGGCTCAAACCCACTAGCTGTGAGATCATGACCGGAGCCGAAGTTGGATGCTTAACTGAATGAGCTACCCAGGCACCCCAATGCTCATTTTTTAAAATGTAAAGAACTACTGTATTTTCTTTTCCCTTTTAGCCATCTTTTTTCTTATAACCATCCTATTAAAGCTTCAGGTGGTTCTTCCTGGCTCTAATGCTTTGGAATTTTTTGAAAAGGTGTGGGACTGCCACATCCATTTTATTGATGTCAGCATTACTGTTTTCCTTATCTGCTCAGAGAATCTCATTTTAGCCTACTTCCCAAGGGAAGTGACTTCATCTCCATGATCATTTTAGTAACCTTTAAAAAAGAGTATACCAAGGAAAATTCCTCCAAGCCCCCGATATTTTCCACAGTATCTTTACTGTCTTGCGTGCTACAGTAGGACCACACAACGAAGGGTTTTATTACTTTGCCTAATATAAATTTTGATCATCCTGCAATTAACAATAGCTTCAGCTACAGCAGATTGTCAGTTTATTATATGCAGCCACTGGAAAGGTAAAAGGGTCCTCTTAAATGCTGGATAATGGATCCAAAATGCATAACTTTATTGTTTGTTTTTTTTTTTTTGTCAAATGATATACACTGCTATAATATTCATCCTTAGGTTCCTGAGGTTATCAGCAGAGATGTTATCCCAAAACCAAATGCACATACTGCTGGAGTTTCCTGAGGACTCCCATCAGAGGCTGCAATGCCCCTCCTCTATGATGTCCTGAAGGGCTGTTATATATTCAACATCAGGGCTGTACTAAGTTGGTTCCTAGTTTTCACTTGTTATTAGTACTTTTTAATTATAAATTACAATGAGCTTTGTTTTACTATCAATTTCGTTTGCTGGGTGTGGTACGTTTAATTCTACTTGTGATTTTGGTTTTCGATTTTCATAGCTGTTCAAGTATGAATAATCTATAGTTCCACTGTTAAGGGAGATTTAGGTGCTTTTCCCTCAAGAAACAGCTTTGTTGATTATGTACCGTCCTTAATTGGTCCCATTCAAATCAGTTGCAAAGAATTATCCTCGTAATTGTCATGCAATTACTAGATTATGTTAATACCCAAATATGTATAAACTTATTCTTCTGTAAAGTAAGTGATATAATTGGGAACATTAATTGTTTTCAAGTTTACTACAATTTGTTTACATTAGTCCTCTCCAGTTCTGTTACCTTTGAGTACTTTCATCTACTGGAAAGTGGGGATGGATGGAATGGAGGAGATTTTGGGGTGTTTTGCTAGTTTAACTAGGCTGCTCTCAGAGTTGTTAATTACTGGTTTGTCTAGGTGTGCCAGGAAGGGTAATTTAGGTGATATTGTAGTCTAAATGGCAGCCCTTTATATATCCACAGTATACCTATTTAAACATTAGGCACAGGGAAACTCCATTCCGTTTTTCTTCACCACTCTCTAGCAGGTTACTAAGTTATCTAGTAACCAGATTCTACCGGCATCTTGGGCTAATTTTTTGTTGTGGGGGAATGTTTTCGCGCACTGTAGGAATTTAGCAGCACTTCTGGCCTCTAGATGCCAGGTACGTTCCCCCAAAGGGTATTATAACCAAAAATGTATGCAGATACTACCAAGTATTCCCTGGCAGCAAACCTTGCCCGCCTGAGGTTTTTTTTTTTTTTTTTTTAAACGTTTATTTATTATTGAGAGACAGAGAGACACAGAGCATGAGCAGGGGAGGGGCCGAGAGATGGAGAGACACAGAATCTGAAGCAGGCTCCAGGCTCTGAGCCGTCAGCACAGAGCCCTACGCGGGGCTCCAACTCACGGACGAGAGATCATGACCTGAGCCAAACTGGGTGCTTAACCGACTGAGCCACCCAGGGGCCCCGCCCACCTGAGATTTTTTTTCTTTTTTTTAAATTTTTTTTAACGTTTATTTATTTTTGAGACAGAGAGAGACAGAGCATGAACGGGGGAGGGGCAGAGAGAGAGGGAGACACAGAATTGGAAGCAGGCTCCAGGCTCTGAGCCATCAGCCCAGAGCCCGACGCGGGGCTCGAACTCACGGACCGCGAGATCGTGACCTGAGCTGAAGTCAGAGGCTTAACCGACTGAGCCACCCAGGCGCCCCTGAGATTTTTAAAAGTGTTCCTCACTTCCCCTGATGATAACCTCCACTCCACAGTGATAGCACGCTGACATTTGAGGAGTCTTCCCCAAGTGACGACTGTTTTGTCTGGGTTGAATGAGAAGTCTTAAGTGGCTCCCGAGGGCTGACCCTGAGCTCCTCCTAGAATTCTCTAACATCAAGAAAAACACGTTATACTGCTGGGGCACCGTAATAAGTTTCAGGCACAGTGATAAGCACTGTACGGCAAATTTGCTTATTTTTTCCTTAACATTTTACTCATAAGCTCAACTTAACCGTTGGGGAAACTGATGCTCCGTGATACACTAAGAAGCAGGGGCCGGGGCTGACAGGGTAAGGGTGGAGGGCTAGGTACTCGCCGGCCTCCTTGCCCCCCAGGACTCGCTGTCTCCTCCCGCACGCCAAGTGCAGCAGTGACCTTCAGAGGTCTCTCCACCGAGTCACTTCACCTCCACTCTCAAGCTCTTTCCCTCTCCTTTTCAGGTTTTCCGGCGTTAGGTCTCTTCTGCTCGTAGCACGAGCTGGGCCTCCAATGCGCGACCCACTCAGCTTGCAGCCCACTTGGCCCGCAGAATTCGGCTGAAGGGCAGACGGAAGCCCAAGGCCCCGAAACTCCAAACCAAGCACCACCGGCCCGTATCACCTGACATGCTGACAAACTGCTCCCCAACCTTTCCCCAAGCCCACCGGCTGTGCTCACCGAAAAAGACCCGGCTCTGCTTAGCAGCTTCATGGCTCAAGATTGCTCTAATCCACGGTCGCAGCCGGTTAAAGGAAAGCAAGATGGTGGCCGACGACGGAGTTTCCCAGCTTCCCCCGCGACACTCTTTTCCCACGCTTTCTACGTAAGAGGACTCTCTATGCGGACAGCACTCTACTGCTCCCCGGAGGAGGTTGGGCCAGTCCAATTACTCTAAGACGCAGGATAGGCAGACGCATAATTTTGTAAGTAAATAATCAGAAGATTACTTATGTTACCACTTTTTGGGTTCTAGTCCTGGCCCAGATATCCACTCTGTAATCCTGTTCTACGTCTACGACATCCCATCACAAACCTCCCCCCCCCCGCACTTTGGATTCTCCCGATCCGGATTGTCCAATGAGAGAGCCCCCTTTCCCGGGATCCCACCCGCGGTCTCTGGATTTACCCTTGCTCTTGCGCTCCCGCACTTTTCTGCTCTCTTTCGGCCGGCTTTCGGAGAGACTTTCGTTATCTATTTGCTTTTTTGCAGAGACGGGCTTCGAGTCCGGACGTGACTGTCTCTTGCTTGGCAAAGTCCTCATTAGATCATTAGCTTTCTGAGAATAGAGGTCTTGTCCAATGAACTTGCTGCTCTAACTCCCAGAACAGGCGGGGGATACAAATGGGCTGAGTCCTGAAACCGAGGCAGTCCTCACAATTAAGGTCTCTGCTTTCATGAAATTTATATTCTAGGCCGAGGCTACGTAGAAAACAAAAATTTAACTACACTTTTCGTATGCGAAAAATTAAAATGTTTTGAATAGCAGGGCTGTGTGTTGGGGGTACTTCTGAGCTGAAACCTGCATACTAGGGAGTCCTGTGACTATCCAGGGGAAGAAAGTTCACCCCTCTTCAATGAGTATTAACTCATGACTCATGAAGTCACCTTCCATGGCTGTGCTAAAGATTGAGACGTGGTCCCCTGTCCTTCAGGAACTTACAGTCTCGTACTGTGCTATCGTAGCACGGTTGGGGGAAAACAACATTAACACCATTTAGAGTTAGAAATGCAGAATCTACATACTGAATCAATCTGCATTTTACAAGAATTGCACATTGAAATTTCAGAAGGGCTGGTGGTGCTTTAGACATTTACAAGGCATAGACGAACTTATGTCTAACTCTTTGGTCTGTAGCTAACTGGCTTCACGCCTACAACTGTCTAACAGGATTTCAGGTGACACCTGGTCATTAAGAATCTGATGCAGGAGTGGAGGGATGCCATGTGGAAGGAACTTTCATCACTCATAGCTTTGTCTTTCCCTGGTTACAGTTATTAATAACCCGTTTATTTGTTCAGAGGTCCAGTTCCTTGTCTGGAGCCCAAGAATGATTTGAGAGAACCTAGGTTATATTTCTGCTCAACTCCAGTTTAACATTAAGAGGTCGAAGAGAGCGAAAAGCATATATGCTGGCATCCAGCTCTTTAAGGATATCAAAAGGGAATTTTCAAGTCATTTTTTGTACAATGTAGCTGTTCAAATTAGCATACAATCATTTTCTTTATAAATAAAAATTTTCAACTTTCAAAAAATTAATCTAAGTCAAGGGTAAATGGGCATCTATTGTACTATTCCCTCAGCTTTTCTTTACATTTGAAATTTTTCAAAAAGTGGAAAATTATTTTTGGAATATTTATGTCAAACATTCTAATTTCTTCTATGTGCAGTGGCAATAAAATTTACTTGGGGACATGGAAAAAAAAAGTATCTGATGCAAACCCAATTTCTGTGCTTTCAGGGGGCACCCCTAACTCAGTCCATACCACACAGGAGAGTGACCCAAAGTGTGGGAGACTTAACACTATAGCGGTGCACGAGATAATTTTAAGTTTATAAATGAATATTGTTCCATTTCAACAGTTGTACATTTATTTTGGAAACTGATTATGGCAAGCAATACTAGTAATGAGTTTCCTCTTTAAATACATTATAAGAGAGTAAAAGTAGGTTTAAACAACATTGAGTAAATTAACTACTGGTAATAGTTATGGCAAAAATCATGAAAGTGCTATACCAATGAGTGAAATTGGGGAAACATTGCTCTGATCAAGTCACCCACCTGTTTAAAATTTTTCAATGATTCCCCATGTTTTTCAAGATAAAGTTCAAATTCATTAACATGGAATATAAACCTCTATTTCCAGTGCTTTTTAAGCATTACCCCCCAAATTAGCTGCACCCCTGAGAGTCCAGTCATTGGAATTTCATTCAACAGTTCAGGTTAGGTGGGACACACACACACACACACACACACACACACACACACACGCATACACACACCTATTTAGAATGTTCCCTTGTAATAAATATCACCCACACCTCAAAATTTAACTGTGACCCAAACAAAAAATTGTTAATATGCGGTAGGAATTGAAATATAATTCATGATATCACCTACATAAATAATATAATTCTAAGTTTATTCATATTTTGTACCACCGCAAATTTCCTATTGTTATACACTACAAAGTAGGACTGCCATCTTGTGGACAGATCTACCACTTCCACATCATATCAGTGTCCTACCCAATTCATTGACTGTTGCTTATGAGGGGAGGAAGGGTGTGTGTAACTGAGATGGGATACCATTGTTAACATGTGTGGTATTGGTAGGTAGTGTACATTTTCCACCTCATGCTTTTCTTCAGCTCCCAACCAGTTGTATAGCTAATTACATAATTATAGTGCTGGGGGAGGCTGGATCCTTGAGCTCCAATTCTCATTTTGCGTTGTCACTCCCTATACCTTTTGAATAATTAATGCTTGGAGGAGTAAGCCCCCCAAATGGAGGGAAGTAGTAAAAGAGTTGAGAATTGAAGACACAGAAAGAGAAAGCGGGTGACCAAGAGGATAAGAAATAAAGGAGAAAAAAGGGAGGGAAGAAGAGTGTTCTTTATCTAGATGAGGCTCCAGATTCCCTACATCTCCTTACTCATTACTTTTTAAATGTATTTTTAAAACCTCTTTTCCTCTTTTATAATGCCCATGGCCCAGACTAGCATAAAAACAAGGGTGTAGGTGACAGAAGACCTTGAAATTTCTCCAGGTTGCCTTACCAGCTCATGTCAGATTTCTGCCACAACTCTCGAATTTTACTGCAGAAGAAAATGAGGTCCTTGAAATTGTTTCTGCATAGGAGACACTGCAAGCCCTGGGAGAGGAAAGGAATAAGAAGATGGAAAACCAGAGGAGTACATTGCTGGAAAGCTTTGTTAGTTTTCTTAATATGGAGTCAAATCTGACCCGTGGAGCCCAACTTCCTGCCTTGAGCTGGAGTTGGGCGGGTGGGGAGGAACATCATAAGGTAGGAGGCTATGGGGAGGCAAAATAGACTCTAGGAACATGGTTTGATCTTGTACTTGGGAACATCATCTTGCCATATTAGAGCCAGAGGCATTAATCATGGCTCCTCCTAATCCATAATTTTGATTGTTGGCATTTCCTTCCCTGTTCCTCTCAGAATCCTACCCAAGCAAATAGCACTATAGCCTGGAGTTTATTCTCCCTTCTGGGAACTTTGCTGCCTTGTATTGATAATTGGTTGTTTATTCATGTTTCATTTTCCTTAACTAGATTAAAGAAAAAAACATTATTGGCATTTTCAGACAAATAGAAGTTAAAGGGATAGCACAATGAACTCCCATTTACCTATTGCCCATTTTCAACCAGAATCAACATTTTACCTTTCTTTGATTTTAAGCTCCTTAATGGAGAGAACTATGACTCATAAATGTTTAAGGTAGCTACCAATCATAACTGGGGAGGGGGATGGTTATGTAAAAAATTTTTAAATATGGAATGCTTCACTAATTTGTAGATCATCCCTAAGCAGGGGCCAAGGGCATGGTTATTTTTGACACCTCACTTTAGTGGTCAAGATCTGAAGTCAAAGCTGCTCTAGGTAATGTTTAATTCTCCCACTTTCTCTTGGATCCATGCATTTTATTAAACAGAAACATACAGCCCTTTTGTCTTAAAAACTCTGCTTTTCACATTTCTCTTAGTTGTATGTGGGATCCATGTAAGTGCTACGCGCCTTCTTGGTTGATGTCAGATGTGAAAGGGAGAATCCAAGGGAGATCACTTGTGTCATAAGATTGCAAAGACAAGGAAGGAAGGAACCTCAGGATTCACACCTTACTGAGAAAGAATATTCTGGAGTCAGCCTAGATGCCAGTGCTGTATTCTTATGATGTCCAGTTTCGACCTCATGATATCAAAAAACGTGAAATTCTGCAAGCAAGGTAGGCTGATCTATCTTCTCTGAAATTATTTTATGACTCAGGTAGCCCAAACTACTTTAGCAAGGAGGCCTTGACACTGGTAAGTTTGGGAAAGGAGAATATGTTTGTCATCTCTTCGGTATGGCTTTAGTGGAAGTCTTATTTGAGTGGTGACATCACTAAAGATATGTTGTTACCTGCTACTAATTCCCAAGAATAAAAATGACTTCTTAGGTGTTAAAATTGCAAGCCTTAACTTGTGAATCCCCTGGAAGCCTGCCCATTTTTTGCCCCAGAGCCAAATACATATCAGAATTAGGTGGAGTACTAGTTAAAATGCAGATTCCTGGGTTCTCCACCACTCTGACTGAATCAGACTCTACAGGGTTTGGAATCTAGGAGTTTTCATTTAAAATTTTTTAAAAAATGTTTTTATTTATTTTTGAGACAGAGAGAGACAGGGCATTAGCAGGGGAGGGGCAGTGAGGGGGAGACACAGAATCTGAAGCTGGCTCCAGGCTCTGAGCTGTCAGCACAGAGCCCAATGTGGGGCTCGAACTCACGAAGTGTGAGATCATGACCTAAGCTGAAGTCAGACGTTTAAACGACTGAGCCATCCAGGGGCCCCAAGGAATCTTCATTTTAAAGAAAAGCCCCCCAGGTGAATCTAGTGCCTAGTCATAAAGTCTGGGAACAGCTGGCTTAGCCTCTCTGCCCCTGTGTAGTAATTAGCATATAGCAGGAGTGCATGCCTTTAATGTTTATTTATTTTTGAAAGAGAGAAAGACAGAGTGTGAGCAGGTGAGGGGCAGAGAGAGAGGGAGACACAGAATCTGAAGCAGGCTCCAGGCTCTGAGCTGTCAGCACAGAGCCCACTGCGGGGCTTGAACCCACGCACTGTGAGATCATGACCTGAGCCAAAGTCAGTTGCTTAACTGACTGACTTACCCAGGTGCTCCAGGAGTATATGCCTTTAAATTTTTACTGTTTACACACAAAACACAAGGAGAGAAAACTTGCTATCACTTAAAAAATTTATTATTATTTTTTACTTTAAAGAGAGAGAGGGCACAAACAGTGGAGAAGGGCAGAGGGAGAGAAAGAGAGAATCTCAAGCAGGCTCCATGCTCAGCACAGCCCATTGTGGGGCTCGTGGGGCTTGATCCCATGACCTGGGATCATGATCTGAGCTGAAATCAAGAGTTGGACGCTCAATCGACTGAGCCACCCACACGCCCCTTGAGGTCATTTTAAACTCAGAAATTACAATCCTTTTGCTTTTACTGAATTCCTAGATTGTTAGATTCTCCTTGTTTAATTGTATTTATCTGTTCTTCCCTACCCATTGCTGTCCTATCTCTTGATGTGGAGATTTCACAGATGTCTGGGGATTCAAGTACCAAACTTAGACCCCTGGTTACTTTCCCTTCCTTTCCTGCCCTCCATCCTTCAACATTTCTGGTTTTTGTGTTTGTTTGATTTTCATTTAGTTTCAAAATATCTCCACATTTAGAAAGCTCTGAGGTAAGAACTAGAGTTACTACCTATGTTTCTATATCAAGCTTATAATTAATGTTACTCTTTCCACCTGTAAAACATTCTGGGCCAGGAGGCAGGACTACATTGATTGCAATACATTCTGGTCTATAAGCTACTATAATTAGGGTTACTACACAAACCGAGATAATTTTGAGAGTAAAAGGGAGAACTATAAATGTTTATATAATTTTGAGAGAGAGAGTGAGCACGTGAGCAGGGGAGGGGCAGAGAGACTGGGAGAGAGAGAATCCCAAGCAGGCTCAGCACTGTCAGCACAGAGCCCGACACAGGGCTTGAACCCACGGACTGAGATCATGAACTGTGCTCAAATCAAGAATCAGACGCTTACTGACTGAGCCACCCAGCTGCCCCAGGAAGAACTATTAGTAAGTAAACCAGGACAAAATAAATCTGGGACCATATGACCAGCAATTTCACTCTTAGACATACACTGAAGACAAATGAAAACATGTCCACAGACAGACTTGTGTGTGAATGTCCACAGCAGCATTAGTCATAATAGCCAAAAAGTGAAAACAACTCAAATATCCTTTAACTGGTGAATGAATAAATACAGGGTATATCCATACACTAGAGCAATAAAAAAATAACAAAATACTGATACTGCATGTATACAACATGGATGAACCTTGTGTAGGTAGAACACTAGTTTCTGGAATCTGAATACATTACATGGCAAAAGTGATTTTACAGATGTGATTAACTTAGGGATCTTGAGATGAGCTTATCATAGTGGACCCAATGCAATCACATGGGTACTTATAACAGGGCAATGGAAGCAAAGGTCAGAGTGAGAGTGGTGCTAAGAACCAAGGAATGCAGGTGGCCTCTACAAGCTGGACACACAAGGAATGGTTTCACCCCCAGAGTGCCCAGAAGGAACACAGCTTTGCTGATACTTGGATTTTAGCCCCACTAAGACTCATTTTGGACTTTTGGCCTCTAGTACTTTAAGATAATTTGCACTGTTTTAAGCCACTAAGTGTGTGGCAATTTGCAGCAATTAGAAACTAGTATAAACCTCAAAAACATACTAAATGAGGGGTGTCTGGGTGGCTCAGTTGGTTAAGCGTCTGCCTCTTGATTTCAGCTCAGGTCATGATCTCACGGTTTGTGAGATCCAGCCCTGTGTCCAGCTCTACGCTGATAGTGCGGAGCCTGCTTGGAATTCTTTCTGTCCCTCTCTCTTTGCCCCTTCCCTGCTTGTGCATTCTCTCTAAATAAATTAAATAGATAAACATTTTAAAAAGCCATACTAAATGAAATAAATCTGGCATACAGGATATTTATATGAAATGTCCAGAGAAGAGAAATCTATAGAGACAGAAAGTCCTAGGGGTTGCCTAGGACTGGGGGTGGGAACAGGGATCTTATCAGTGAGATCTTATTAGTGTGAGGAGAACAGCAAAGTGTTCTAAAACTGGATTGTAGTGATGGCTGAATTGCCTAAGAATCATTAATTAGTACACTTAAAAGAATTAATTATAGGATATGTGAATTACAACTAAAAAGTGGGCAGATAGTCACCCTAACAATAAGACAATGGTTCATCACAATCTCCCAGAAAACCTGTTAAAAAGATGCCTTGGTCCCACTCCTCTAGATGCTTATTCGTTGGGTTTGAGAAGGCCAGGGCACCTGCATGTTTAATAAGATCCCTAGATACAGCCTGACGCATACCATGGAATATTTCTCAACATGTGATTCGTATCATCTGCATCATAATCACCCCAGGTGCTTTGAGAAGCACAGAGGCCTGGTCCCAGTGCGGTTTTACTGAATTGGAATCTTTGGGAGTGGGGTCCATTATCTGCTGTTTTAATGAATTTAGTAACTGGTGCTCTCTGCAGCCAGCAATGTCCTTGTTTTTATCTTGTAGTAAACTTCCAAATGCTGTCCCACATGATAGAGACTTTGCTGATGTATTTGTCCCTCAGAAGTCAGAGGTTTCTTTTTTTTCTCCCTGTTGTATGAGCTGGGATAAAAATTATAGAGATGTTGCTCAATGATCTAAGCTCAAAACATGTGTTTGTCCTGTTAAGTCTCCCATACATCTGAAGGGCTATTTGTACACTGCTGTTCTTGCTTTAGAAGATAACTCATTAGGGAGCTTCTTTAAAAGTGATTATTTAATGTCCAAGGAACACTTTTTAAGAACTTTTTTCTTTCTTTTTAAAAAAATTTTTTTTAATGTTTATTTATTTTTGAGACAGAGAGAGACAGAGCATGAACAGGGGAGGGTAGAGAGAGATAGGGAGACACAGAATCTGAAACAGGCTCCAGGCTCCAAGCACAGAGCCTGACGCGGGGCTCGAACTCACGGACTGCGAGATCATGACCTGAGCCGAAGTCAGACGCTCAACTGACTGAGCCACCCAGGCGCCCCTAAGAACTTTTTTCAATGCTTATTTATTTTTGAGAGAGAGAGAGAGACAACGTGAGCGGGGGAGGGGCAGAGAGAGAGGGAGACACAGAATGTGAAGCAGGCTCCAGGCTCTGAGCTGTCAGCACACACCCCGATGCAGGCTTGACCTCATGAACCCTGAGATCATGACCTGAGCCAAAGTCAGACCCTCAACCGACTCGAGCCACCAGGGTGGCTGCAGATTGGTTGCACAACAATATGAATACACTTAACACTACTGAATTCTACACTTAGGAATGGTTAAGATGGTATATTTATGTTACGTGTTTTTTCTTTTACCACAATGAGGATAACACAATTCTTTTCTTTTTTTTTTTTAATTTTTTTTCTTCAACGTTTATTTATTTTTGGAACAGAGAGAGACAGAGCATGAACGGGGGAGGGGCAGAGAGAGAGGGAGACACAGAATCGGAAACAGGCTCCAGGCTCTGAGCCATCAGCCCAGAGCCTGATGCGGGGCTTGAACTCACGGACCGCGAGATCGTGACCTGGCTGAAGTCGGACACTTAACCGACTGCGCCACCCAGGCGCCCCAACACAATTCTTTTCTAGCACAGTGTTTTTACCATATGCACGTCAAAGCTAAGTTAAAAAAAAAAAAATCCTGGGATCCTTGCATTCTAGAAGGAACAATCCTTGAAAAAAAAATCAGAATTAACTTCTTACTGAAAATATGCACAGAACTCATATTTTTGATTCACAAGGATGAGGTGAGAAACCACTTTATGTTCATTTAAATATTATTTTTTGATTAGTTGTATTTTTAAAATATTTATTTACTTTTAACATTTATTTTTGAGAGAGAGAGAGAGAGAGAGAGAGAGAGAGAGAATCCCAAGCAGGCTCCACAATTTCAGTGCAGAACCTAATGCAGAGCTCAAACTCACGAACCATGAACCATGAGATCATGACCTGAGCCAAAATCAAGAGTTGGACGTTTAACTGACTGAGCCCCCCAGGTGCCCCATTTTTAAAATATTTAAACAAAAACACTTGATCCTTTTAAGTGGAGAAACAGCCTAAGAGAGTGACCCTAAGTGTGAAAGAGTGAAGGCACAGGTGGGGTATTCGTTTGCCAGAAGATTTTAGAGCTAATCAAAGAGAAATATTACTCTGATACAGAGCAAGAGTGGTCAAGAGCAGCCAAAGAGGGTTGAGAATGATTCCCAAGTGGGTGTTGAAATTAGAATTTAGAGAACAACTTAAAGAAATATAATTGTATTGAAATTATTAAGCAAATGTTAACTATTGGAAATTAATATATTTTTAAACATTTTTAAAGTTGATGTATTTTGAGAGAGAGAAAGAGAGAGAGTCGGGAGGGGCAGAAAGAGAGGGAGAGAGAGAGAGAGAATCCCAAGCAGGCTCTGCATTGTCAGCATAGAGCCTGATGTGGGGCTCAAACTCACCAACTGTGAGACCATGACCTGAGCCGAAGTCAGATGCTCAACCCACTGAGCCACCCAGATGCCCTGAAATAAATATTTTCTAAGTTGAAAATAGTTTGGAGATGGATAGTTATGTGTGATACACATTACAAGTGTATGAATTGTACACACATTATGAATGTATTGATACTACTGAATTGTACACTTAAAATGGTTAAGACAGTACATTTTATGATATGTGTATCTTGCCATCATAAAACAACCTGGAAAAAGTATCAGGAGCAGAAAAATTAATTTTGCTTAAAAAATATCCATTAATGGTATACCAACCATGCCTGAAGCAGTATACTATATAATGTGAAGTGTGGAAAGATGAGTAAGACTTTATATTTTAGTGGGACAGACAGAAATAACCAAGAGAATTAGGAGGTTCAAGAGAAGAGAAATTTAACTTTACAGTTTTAATATTTGCCACTTAAATACACCTGGATATTTTGTCATCACTTTAAAGCCAGGGATCTATGAGAAAGAACGAAATATGGCCCTTTGTAGCAACTGGAGAGTGTGATGCTAAGTGAAATAAGCCATACAGAGAAAGACAGATACCATATGTTTTCACTCTTATGTGGATCCTGAGAAACTTAAAAGAGACCCATGGGGGAGGGGAAGAAAAAAAAAAAGAGGTTAGAGTGGGAGAGAGCCAAAGTATAAGAGACTCTTAAAAACTGAGAACAAACTGAGGGTTGATGGGGGGTGGGAGGGAGGGGAGGGTGGGTGATGGGTATTGAGGAGGGCACCTTTTGGGATGAGCACTGGGTGTTGTATGGAAACCAATTTGACAATAAATTTCATATATTAAAAAAAAAAAGAACTTATCAAACTCAACACCCAAAAAGCAAATGATCCAATTAAAAAATGAGCAGAAGACATGAATAGACATTTTCCCAAAGAGGACATCCAGATGGCTAATAGACACGTGAAAAGGTGCTCATCATCACTGATAATCAGGAAAATACAAATCAAAACTACAGTCAGATATCACCTCACACAGGTCAGAATAGCTAAAATGAACAACATAAGAACAGGTGTTGGCAAAGATGTGGAGAAAGGGGAACACTCTTGCACTGTTGTATGGATTGCAAACTAGTTCTGCCTATTTGGAAAATTGTATGGAAGTTTTTCAAAAAGTTAAAAATAGAACTACCCTATGGTCCAGTAACTGCACCACTAGGTATTTACCCAAAGAATACAAAAATACTAATTCAAAGGGGTACATGCACCCCAATGCTTATAGCAGCATTATCTACAATAACCAAATTATGGAAACAGCCCGAATGTCCATCAAATGATGAATTTATAAAAAGGATGTGGTATAGATACAGATGTAGATATAGATACACAAACATACACACACACACTGGAATATTATGCACCACAAAAAAGTGAAATCTTGCCATTTGCAATGACATGGATGGAGCTGGGGGGTCTTATACTAAACAAAATAAGACAAGGAAAACATACTGTGTTATTTCACACATGTGGAATTTAATAAACAAAAATGAGCAAAGGGGAAAAAAGAGGCAAAACAAGAAGCAGACTCAACTATAAAGAACAAACTGAGGGCTACTCGAGGGGAGGTGGATGGGGGATGGGTTAAACAGGTGATGGGGATTAAGGAGTGCTGTGGTGAACACCAGATGTTGTATGGAAGTGGTGAATCACTGTATTGTATACCTAAAACTAATATTACACTGTGTGTTAACTAACTGGATTTTTTTTAAATACATTTTTTCTAAAAAAAAAAAAACAAAAACAAAAACTTGCAGGGCACTTGGGTGGCTCAGTCAGTTAAGCATCTGACTCTTGATTTCGGCTCAGGTCATAATCTCACTGCCATGAGATCAAGCCCTGCCTTGGGCTCCAGGCTGACCATGGAACCTCCTTGAGATTCTCTCCCTCTCCCTCTGATCTTCCCCCAACTTACTCTGTCCCTCTCCTCCCCCCCCCAAAAAAAAAGAAAGAAAGAAAAGAAAAAAATGAAAAAAAGTTGCTATAAAACATAATTTATGAAAAAAATTATTCTGATATCCAGTCATTGACATAAGGCTAAATATGATTATTTTATTCTCTCCTATAAATGTAAGTCATACATACTTTCTCCTTCCTAACATAGTATATTCGGGGGGAGGGGTTCTCGTATTTTTTCTTACTCTTCCTTACCAGAGTGTAATGCATACACTCTGACAGCAAAGATTAAGTTTGAAAACAATGAAGATAAATTAAAGAAGTTCAAAGAATTCATGGCAGCAACTTTCCCAGGTAATGTAGGCAGGGCTGCCTTTTGACGATTGTGTTAAGTTTTAATGTTGTTCTGCTTCATGTCCTCAATAATTAACTTTTTCCTGTGAGTTGTTTTTTATTGAGCTTTTCTATTAAGCTCCTTTTGGAATAATTTCTCTCTGATATTATGCATGATTATGCTAAGAAACTTTCTCAAAATAGCAGAGGCTCTCACCAGTCTATTTTAGGAATCAACCAGTAAGACAAACCTGTTTATATGTATTCATCTAGAATTAAATTATTAAGGTTAAGTCTATTTTTTACCCTTGATAATTTCTTAAGGTTTCCCCTTGACCATGTTTCTTCTGCCTTTCCCTGATCCCTGAGGCAGGCAATGCTTATGAAATGCAAGCTAGAACAGTAAACTCCCTTTATTCCTTTCAAGGAAATAATCTGGATGCATAACACATAAAAATCTATTTGCTTTTGTGGCTAAATTTAGTAAGTGCCTCTCTGTGCTCATGGTACACAGTCATTTACAGCTAGCTCTATTTACTTCTATTCCTACTCCTTTATTCTAATCATTAAGCAGAAACATGATAAAGAATTTTTAGTTCCTTAGTCTCCAGCTTGAGTGATCACTCTATCAACAGTGTGGTGGCCAGATAGTCAGGATACAAGATTAAAAGCATGGAGACTATAATGATGATAAAGCAATAAATAGTATTGGACTGCACTGAGAAAGTCAGTGTAAGAATAGAGAAGAGGGTAGCTCCTGGGTAGCTCAGTCAGTTAAGCCACTGACTCTTGATTTTGGCTGGGGTCATGATCTCGCAGTTCGTGGGTTTCAGCCCCATGGTGGGTTCCATGCTGACAGGGCAAAGCCTGCTTGGGATTCTCTCTCTCCACTGCCCCCCTCTCCCTCTTTATCTGACCCTCCCCACTCACACATGTACACCCTCTCTGTCTCAAAATAAAATTTTTTTTAAATCTTAAAAAAAAAAAAAGAATAGAGAGGAGGACATGATAGGAAATAGATACACACACATGTCTGTGTGTTCGATTAAAGAGGAAAAACCACTATGTGGGAAAGATCATTAGTTCAGGTATATATCAGGTATATATTTTTTTTTTTTTTAAATTTTTTTTTTTTTCAACGTTTATTTATTTTTGGGACAGAGAGAGACAGAGCATGAACGGGGGAGGGGCAGAGAGAGAGGGAGACACAGAATCTGAAACAGGCTCCAGGCTCCGAGCCATCAGCCCAGAGCCCGACGCGGGGCTCGAACTCACGGAGCGCGAGATCGTGACCTGGCTGAAGTCGGATGCTTAACCGACTGCGCCACCCAGGCGCCCCTCAGGTATATTAATTATACCTGGATATTCAGATAAATATGTCTGTTAGGCAGTTGAATATTCATTTAGTCATCATTCATATGATTTATGAACACTTATTGTATGCAGTGTTGAAGATACTGATTTAACCACACATCATATATACTGTTTTTCACATGTTATATTTCTTTCTTTTTTCCTTTTCTGGATATCCAGATTATCCAGAAAAGGAGAAAAGAAAGAAAATAGTTGCTCTTTCTATAGCATGGCAAATTATACTCTCAGAAAGGTTCTTCTATTAAGTAAAAATATATACTGGAAACATTAAGTAAAATTCCTTTTCACTTACTTTCTTAAACTCACAAAGAAAATGAGAACAATTCAAAGAACCAAAACAGAACAGAAAAAAAATCATGAAGCTGAAACTTGATAGAAAAATTTAAAAATGCAAAAGCTGGTTTTCCTGAAGAAAATTCCAATACCAGTATTGAGATAGGATGTGACTTTGGACTCACTTCAATGTTGCATAGATTAACCTAAGATATATCAATTGAAGATATATCAATAAAATCACCAAAGCCAAAAAACAAAGAAAACAAAGACAAAACAAAAACAAACAAAAAACAGAACAGAATATGTGAAGACTGGAGGACAACTACAAAAGGTGCAACATATGCATAATGGGAATACCAGAAGATAAAGAGAGAAAGGAACAGAAGAAATATTTGAAACCATAATGACCGAGGATCTCCCCAAATTAATGTCAACACCAAACCACAAATCAAGGAAGCTCAGAGAACACCAACAGGGTAAGTTCAAAACAACTACACCCAGGCATATCATTTTTCAACTACAGAAAATCACAGAAAAATAAAAAATCTTGAAAGAAATCAGAGGAGAAAGATACCTTACCTAGAGAGGAACAAAGATAACAATCACATCCAACTTCTCAAAAAATCATGCAAGCAAAACAGTGAAATGAAATATTTAAAGTGCTGAGAGAATAAAACCACCAACATAGAATTCTGTACCCTGAGAAATTACCTTTCAATGTGAGGGAGAAAGAAAGACTTTACCAGGCCAAAAAAAAAAAAAAAATATTGAAGTTGTTTTTGTTTTTGTTTTTTTTTACCAGTAGACCTGCCTTGCAAGATACATTAAAAGAAGTTATTTAGAGAGAAGGAAAATGATGCAGGTCAGAAAATCAGATCTACATAAACAAAGGAAGAGCATCAGAGAAGGAATAAGTAAAGATAAAAATGAAAACTTTTATTTTTCTTATTCTTAATTGACCTGAAAGATAAGTTTATTCAGAGTAATAATAGAGTGATGTCAGCAAATGACCAAATAGGAGTTTTCTACAGTCTTCTCCACAAAAAGACATCAATTTGAAAGTCATCCACATGTAAGAGTGGTGGAAGTAGAGTCCAGAAGAGAAGTTCCAGCACATCAGTGAGCAGAGAAGTCCAAGATTGGTCACACTGGTGAGAGTAAGAGAAACAATTTCACTTTACCAACATCACCCTGACTTCAAGGTGGCACACAGCTCAGTGCCAAGAGAAACCTTATTTGCACACATTTTCCCTCATGAGGGAAAGACTGAGTAAGTAAGCACCCGACTTCCCAAGTTTTGAGGAACACTGACAAACCCACCTTGTCTTGCTCCATCCAGGATACTGAGATGCACTGCATGACTGGGGCAGAGACAAGCTGGGAGAACAGGAGCAACTAAGTCTCTCAGAGGTCATCAAAGGGATTCAGATCCTACAAATTTTAATTGGATTATTCACTTGGGGGGGGAGTGGTATTGAGTTTTAAAAGTTCTTTATGTATTTTCGATACTACCCTTTATCAGATATGTCATTTGCAAACACCTTCTCCCATTCCATAGGTTGATTTTTAGTTTTATTATTTCCTTCTCTATGCAGAAGCTTTTTATTTTGATGAAATCCCAATTGTTTTGTTTTGTTGGTTTTTTTGTTTTGTTTTGTGTGTGTGTTTTGTTTGCTTTTGTTTCCCTTGCCTCAGGAGACATATCTATAAGGAAGTTGCTATGGCCAATGTCAAAGAGATTACTGCCTGTGTTCTCCCTTAGGATTTTTATGGTTTCAGGTCTCACATTTACGTATTTAGTCCATTTTGAACTTATTTTTGTGTATAGTATAAGAAAGTGGTTCAGTTTCATTCTTTTGCATGTTACTATCCAGTTTTTCCTAACACCATTTGTTGAAGAGACTGTCGTTTGCCCATTGGACATTCTTCCCTGCTTTATTGAAGATTAATTGAACATATTAGTTGAACATTCATTTCTGGATTTTCTATTCTATTTTCTATTCTATTCTATTGATCTATATGTCTGTTCTTGTTTGTTAAGAAACAAAACAAATGAGCAAAGGGGAAAAAAGAGAGAGAGGCAAACCAAGAAACAGACTCTTAACTATAGAGAACATACATAGTTACCAGAGGGGAGGTGGCTGGGGAGACGGATTAAATCGATGAGAGGGATTAAGGATATACTTGTTATAATGAGCACCGGGTGTTGTATGAAGTGTGGAATCACTATATTGTACACCTGAAATATTAATATTACACTGTATGTTAACTAACTTGAATTTAAAGAAAAACTTAAAAACATATACTAGCAAACGGAATTCAACAGTATATTAAAAGGATCATATATCTGGAATTCTCTCTCTCTCGCTCTCTCTCTCCCTTTCTCTGCCCCTCTCCTGCTCTCTCTTTCTCTCTCTCTCTCAAAATAAATAAATAAAATTTTTAAAAGGGTGGGTATCTTGGGTGGCTTAGTTGGTTAAGTGTCTGACTCTGGATTTCAGCTCATGGTTCATGAGTTCAAGCCCCACATTGGGCTCTGAGCTGACAGTGCAGAGCTTGCTTGGGATTCTCTTTCTTTCTCTCTCTCTCTCTCTCTCCCTCCCTCCCTCCCTCCCTCCCTCTCTCCCTCTCTCCCTCTCTCCCTCTCTCCCTCTCCCTCCCTCTCCTTCTCCCTTTCCTCCTCTCCCTTTCTCTGCCCCTCCCATGATTTCTCTCTCTCTCTCTCTCAAAATAAATAAGTAAACTTAAAAAAAAAAATAAAAGGACCATACATCATGAAGAAGGGGGACTTACTCCTGGGATGCAAGGATGGCTCAACATATGGAATGTGTGATATACCACATTAATAGAATGAAAGATAAAATTATACAATCATCTCAATGCAAAGAAAAGCACGACAAAATTCAACATCCTTTTATGACAAAAAGTCTCAAATTAATTATAGTAAGAATGTACCTCAACATAATAAAGGCCATATATGGTAACCTTAAAACTAATATCATAGTCAACAGTGAAAGGTCAAAAAAATTTCCTCTATAGGACACCTGGGTGGCTCAATCAGGTAAGCATCAAACTTGATTTTGGCTCAGGTCATGATCTCACAGTCGTTAGATTAAGTCCGCATCAGGCTCTGTGCTGGATGTGGAGCCTGCTTGAGGTTCTCTCTCCCTCTGCCCTAACCCCACTCATTTGCAGACACGCACTCTCTCTTAAAAAAAAAAAAAGCTTTTCCTCTATGATCATGGTTAAGACAAGGATGTCCACTCCCATCATCCTATTCAACATAGTACCAGGAGTCCTAGTCAGATAAATTAGGTAAGAAAAAGAAATAAAAGTCATCCAAATTGGAAAGTAAGAAGTAAAATATCCTTGTTCACAGCAACTTATCCTTTGAAAATACAAATAAAGTCCATAAATGTCTAGCCAGGATACATAAGAAAAAAAAAGACACAAATTACTAATATCAGAAATGAAATGGGGACATCACTACAAATCCCATGGACATTAAAAGGATAATCAAGCAATACTATGAATTAGTCTATGTCCATAAATGTGATAATGTAAATGAAATGGACCAATTCCTTGAAAGACACAATCTTCCAAAACGCACACAAAAAGAAATAACCTGAATAGGACTTTATCTATTAAAGAAATTGTCTCAATAATTGAACTTCCCAAACAGAAAGTACTAGACCCAGAGGGATTCTGGTGAATTCTACCAGACATTTAAGGAAGAAATTATACCAATTCTCTACAATCTTTCAGTGAATAGAAGCAAAGGGAATACCTCCTAACTTATTCAGCATTATCTTAATACCAAAGCCAGACAAATATAACACAACCAGTGTGATTTAGTCCATGGATACAAGGCTGATTTCAACAATCAAAAGAGAACAATGTAATCCAATACATAAACAGTCTAAAGAAGAAAAATCACATGATTATGTCAATAGATATATAAAAAGCATATGACAAACTCCAACCCTCATTTGTGGTTTTTTTTTTTTTTTTTTTAAATTTTTTTTTTTCAACGTTTATTTATTTTTGGGACAGAGAGAGATAGAGCATGAACGGGGGAGGGGCAGAGAGAGAGGGAGACACAGAATCGGAAACAGGCTCCAGGCTCTGAGCCATCAGCCCAGAGCCTGACGCGGGGCTCGAACTCCCGGACCGCGAGATCGTGACCTGGCTGAAGTCGGACGCTTAACCGACTGCGCCACCCAGGCGCCCCTCATTTGTGGTTTTTAAAACTTACAATATACTAATAATACAGAGGAAAGTCCTCAATGTGATAAAGAATATCTACAAAAAAACTACAGTTATTATCATACTTAAAATGTGAGAAACTTGAAGATTTCCTACTTAGGCCAGGAATAAGGCAAGGATGCCCTGTCTAACCACTGCTCTTCAACATTGCACTTGAGATCCCAGCTAATGCAAGAAGACAAAAAAAGGACATAAAAAAACAGATTAGAAAGGAAGGAATAAGTGGTGGTTTTTCACAGATGACATGATTGACTCAGAAAATCTGAAAGAACCCAAAACTCTGGGAATTAATAAGTGGTTAAATCATGGATGCAGGATACAAGGTTAATATACAGAAGTCAATGAATTTTCCATATGCTGCCAATGAACATGTAGAAGGTCCTTTTTAATAATTTTTTTAGTTTACTTATTTATTTTGAGAGAGGGAGAGCATGAGTAGTGGAGAAGAGTGAGAGGGAGAGAGAGAATTCCAAGAAGGCTGCATATTGTTAGCTCAGAGCCCAGTGAGAGAATTGATCCCACAACCCTGGGATCATGACCTGAGCCAATCAAGCACTGGGCGCTCAACCAGCTGAGCAAGCCAAGCTCCTTGAACAAGTAGAGTTTTAAATTGAAAACACAATACCATATACATTAGTACCCTCCAAAAAATGGTATGCATAGGTAGAAGGATCTATATGAGGAAAACTGCAAAATTCTGATGAAGGAAGCTGAAGAAAAACTAAATAAATGTAGAGATATGCCATGGTCATAGATAGAATAAGTAATTTTGTGGATATCAATAAATTGATTCTAAAGTTCATATGGAGTGGCAAAAGTTCCAAAATAGCCAACATGATATTGAAAAAAAAAAAGTTGGAGGACTGACAGTACCTGACTTCAAGGCTTAATATAAAGGTACTGAAATCAAGACAGTGTGGTACTGGGGGGGGGGGGGGGGGAGGGTGGGACAGATAAATAGATTAATGGAACAGAATAAAGAGCCCAGAAATATGAAGCCAACTGATCCTTGATAAAGGAGTAAAAACGATTCAATGGAGCAAAGGTAGTCTTTTAAGCAAATGATACTAGAACAACTGGATATCCACATGCAAAAAAAAATGAACCTAGACAAATACCTAACACTCTTAACAAAAATTAACTCAAAATATATTACTGGCCTAAATGTGGAATGTAAAACTATAAAAATCCTACAAAAAAAATTGGAGGAAATATAGATTACCTTGAACATGGCCATAACTTTTTATTTTTTCTTTTTTTTTTATATGAAATTTATTGACAAATTGGTTTCCATACAACACCCAGTGCTCATCCCAAAAGGTGCCCTCCTCAATACCCATCACCCACCCTCCCCTCCCTCCCACCCCCCATCAACCCTCAGTTTGTTCTCAGTTTTTAACAGTCTCTTATGCTTTGGCTCTCTCCCACTCTAACCTCTTTTTTTTTTTTTTTCCTTCCCTTCCCCCATGGGTTTCTGTTAAGTTTCTCAGGATCCACATAAGAGTGAAAACATATGGTATCTGTCTTTCTCTGTATGGCTTATTTCACTTAGCATCACACTCTCCAGTTCCATCCACATTGCTACAAAAGGCCATATTTCATTCTTTTTCATTGCCACATAGTATTCCATTGTGTATATAAACCACAATTTCTTTATCCATTCATCAGTTGATGGACATTTAGGCTCTTTCCATACTTTGGCTATTGTTGAGAGTGCTGCTATGAACATTGGGGTACAAGTGCCCCTATGCATCAGTACTCCTGTATCCCTTGGATAAATTCCTAGCAGTGCTATTGCTGGGTCATAGGGTAGGTCTATTTTTAATTTTCTGAGGAACCTCCACACTGCTTTCCAGAGTGGCTGCACCACTTTGCATTCCCACCAACAGTGCAAGAGGGTTCCCGTTTCTCCACATCCTCTCCAGCATCTATAGTCTCCTAATTTGTTCATTTTGGCCACTCTGACTGACGTGAGGTGATATCTGAGTGTGGTTTTGATTTGTATTTCCCTGATAAGGAGCGATGTTGAACATCTTTTCATGTGCCTATTGGCCATCTGGATGTCTTCTTTAGAGAAGTGTCTTTTCATGTTTTCTGCCCATTTCTTCACTGGGTTATTTGTTTTTCGGGTGTGGAGTTTGGTGAGCTCTTTATAGATTTTGGATACTAGCCCTTTGCCGATATGTCATTTGCAAATATCTTTTCCCATTCCGTTGGTTGCCTTTTAGTTTTGTTGGTTGTTTCCTTTGCTGTGCAGAAGCTTTTTATCTTCATAAGGTCCCAGTAATTCACTTTTGCTTTTAATTCCCTTGCCTTTGGGGATGTGTCGAGTAAGAGATTGCTACGGCTGAGGTCAGAGAGGTCTTTTCCTGCTTTCTCCTCTAAGGTTTTGATGGTTTCCTGTCTCACATTCATGTCCTTTATCCATTTTGAGTTTGTTTTTGTGAATGGTGTGAGAAAGTGGTCTAGTTTCAACCTTCTGCATGTTGCTGTCCACTTCTCCCAGCACCATTTGTTAAAGAGACTGTCTTTTTTCCATTGGATGTTCTTTCCTGCTTTGTCAAAGATGAGTTGGCCATACGTTTGTGGGTCTAGTTCTGGGGTTTCTATTCTATTCCATTGGTCTATGTGTCTATTTTTGTGCCAGAGTTTGATAAGTTCTTTAAAGATTTTGGATACTAAACCTTTATCAAATATGTCAATTGCAAATATCTTCTCCCATTCCATAGGTTGCCTTTTAGTTTTGTTGTTTCCTTTGCTGTGCAGAAGCTTTTTATTTTGATGAAGTCCGAATAGTTTACTCTTGTTTTTGTTTCCCTTGCCTCAGGAGACATATCTAGAAGGAAGTTGCTATGGCCAATATCAAAGAGATTACTGCCTGTATTCTCCCTAGGATTTTTATGGTTTCAGGCTTCATATTTAGGTCTTTAATCCATTTTGTATTTTTGTGTAGGGTGTAAGAAAGTGGTCCAGTTTCATTCTTTTGTGTGTTGCTGTTCATTTGTTGAAGAGACTTTTCTGATTGGATATTCTTTCCTGCTTTGTCAGAAATTAACTGACCATATAGTAGTGGGTTCAGAATAAATAATTTTTTAAATAAAAATATAAATTACCTTACCTATTCTGTGGATTGAACCATGGAAAGAGTGGATCAATAAGTGAAGAAATTGTTAAAAATCTCTCAGGAAAAATATGACAAGTTTAGACAACTTCACAAGCTAAGCTCCATCAAGAATCAAATAATTCCCTTATTACTTAAAAAATTTCAGAGTTCTCATTTTCAAATGGTCAGTGAGCACACACACTTGCATCTTCCCTTTCCTAAAATCCCTTTCAAATGTCATTAAAGATATGGGAAAAAGTATAAATCCATACCAACATGGAGAATGGAAGTGGAGGAAATAATGGGAACCAGATAACTTGAAATTTTCTTGACTTTTTGTAAGAAGGAAAGATGACAGTGGTGGTGGTCCATAAACCCAAGGAAAAAAAAATTGTGGCCCTAAGAGACAAAATCTCAGAGAAGCTTTAAATGAAATGCTGCTGTTGTGGTCTTGTGAAAAGGTATTTAGGATATTTAATAAAAGTGTTGTACAGCTTTATTTCTATCTTATACCACCCATACAAGCCTCCATTCTGTTCTTTAAACACATATGGTCCTTCCCTAATTTGAGGCATTTGTTCTTGCTCTTCCATCAGTCTGAAATATCATTCATCTAGCTCTTCACTGGCTAGTTAATCTCATTCTTTTAGTCATCAGATCCGATACCACTCTGCAGAGATGTCCTCTATATATGTTCTATTGGAAGTGGGCTAAGTTACTCTATCTTATTATCTCATTTATCCTGCTTATTGTTTTATTTCTACATAAAACTACTGTGTTTCATTTTTTCTCACCTGTCCCAGCCCTTAGAATATAAGTCCTTTGAAACCAGGAACCTGTCTTCTTCAGTATTATATCAGTATAGAAAGTACAGCAAGTAGTAAGAGTTCAAGAAGGAGAAAATAGAAGAGATGGAGGAAAAGTGATAAATGAAATGACAGATTATTTTCTAGCACTAAATGAGGACTAGAGACTTTGGGTTGAAATTGCCATCAAGTGAATTAAGGGGTGGGGGAATCCATCCCTGGATAGTTGATGGTAAAATTCCACAACACCAAAAGATAATGATAGAAGGTAGAAGTTTTCAGAGGAATAGACTATTTGCAATGAAAATAAAATCAGATAAACTAATCAGAGTCCTTTTAAGTAATATGGTTTAACATCAGAAAATCAATTAACTTTTATACTATATTAGAAGAATAAAGCACAAAACTTCCATATGATACTCAAAGACACAGAAAAAGCACTTTATCCCATTCATGACAAAAACTCTTGACAAACTAGAAATAGAATGGACCTCCCTCAAACTGATAGAGAATCTATGAAAAACTTACAGCTAGGGGCGCCTGGGTGGCGCAGTCGGTTAAGCGTCCGACTTCAGCCAGGTCACGATCTCGCGGGCCGTGAGTTCGAGCCCCGCGTCAGGCTCTGGGCTGATGGCTCAGAGCCTGGAGCCTGTTTCCGATTCTGTGTCTCCCTCTCTCTCTGCCCCTCCCCCGTTCATGCTCTGTCTCTCGCTGTCCCAAAAATAAATAAACGTTGAAAAAAAAAATTAAAAAAAAAACTTACAGCTAAAAATCATACTTAACGGATTGCCTTCCTCTTAAGACTGGGAACAAGGTGGGGCGCCTGGGTGGCGCAGTCGGTTAAGCGTCCGACTTCAGCCAGGTCACGATCTCGCAGTCTGTGAGTTCGAGCCCCGCATCAGGCTCTGGGCTGATGGCTCAGAGCCTGGAGCCTGTTTCTGATTCTGTGTCTCCCTCTCTCTGCCCCCTCCCCCATTCATGCTCTGTCTCTCTCTGTCCCAAAAATAAATAAACATTGAAAAAAAAAATTAAAAAAAAATAAATAAATGAAAAAAAAAAGACTGGGAACAAGGCAAGGATGTTTACTCCCATCACTACTCTTCAATATTGTACTGGAAGTTCTAGTCAGTAAAATAAAGATATAGAAAATAAAAAATAAAAGAAGGTTTGATTTTGAAAGGATGAAGCAAGGGTATTTACAAACAACATAATCCTCCATATAAATACATCTTAAGGAATACACAAGAAACTCCAGAAGTAATAAATGAGCTAATTAAGTGTACAGGATATAAGACCAAAAAGTCATAGTATTTTGAATATAAACAAAAAATCATTTGGATTTCTATATACTAGCAGGGAGCAGCAGAAAATAAAATTAAGAAAACAATTTCAAGGTTTCTTTGACTATTTGGAGTCTTTGGTGCATCCACACCAATTTTAGGATTGTTCAAGTTCTGTGACAAATGCTGGTGGTATTTTGATAGGGATTGCATTAAATGTGTAGACTGCTTTGGGTAGTATGGACATTTTAATAATATTTGTTCTTCCAATCCATGAGCATGGAATGTCTTTCCATTTCTTTGTGTCATCTTCAACTTCTTTCATCAGTGTTTTATAGCTTTCAGAGCACAGGTCTTTCACCTCTTTGGTTAGGTTTATGCCTAGTTTTCTTATTGTTTTCCTCCCAGTTGTAAATGGGATTGATTCCTTAATTTCTCTTTCTGCTGTTTCATTATTGGTATATAGAAATAAAATAAATTTCTGTATGTTGATTTTGTATCCTGTAACCTTACTGAATTCATATAAAAGTTCTAGAAGTTTTTGGTGGTCTTTTGGGGGTTTTCTATATAGAGTATCATGTCATTTGCAAATAGTGAAAGTTTTACTTCTTTGCAGATTTGGATGCCTTTTATTTCTTTTTGTTATCTGATTGCTGATGCTAGGACTTCTAGTACTATGTTGAATAAAAAAGGTAACAGTGGACATCCTTGTCTTCTTCCTGACCATCCTTCTCTTCTTCCTGATCATATTTTATCTTACAGACTAGAACTTCCAGTTTTTCCACATTGAGAATGATAGTAGCTGTGGGTTTTTTATATATGGCCTTTTTTATGTTGAGGTATATTATCTCTAACCCTACTTTGTTGAGGGTTTTTATCAAGAATGGATGTTGTACTTTGTCCAATGCCTTTTCTGCATCTATTGAAATGATCATATGATTCTTTTCTTTTATTAATGTGATGTATCATGTTGGTTGATTTTTGAATATTGAACCATCCTTACAACCCAGGAATAAATCCTACTCGATCATGGTGAATAATTTTTTCCCCACTTTTGAAAAAAAATGTTTATTTATTCATTTTAAGAGAAAGAGAGAAAGATGGGGGAGGGGCAGAAAGAGAGAGGGAGAGAGAGAATCCCAATCGAGCTCTGTGTTGTCTCTGTAGCACCTGATATGGGGCTCAGTCTCACGAACCATGAGATCATGACCTGAGCAGAAATCAAGATTTGGACACTTAACCAACTGAGCCACCTAAGTGCTCTTCCCTAAGTTTTTATTTAAATTCCAGCTAGTTAACATACAGTGCAATTGCACTACTAGGTATTTACCCAAAGGATACAAAAATACTGATTTGAAGGGATACGTGCACTCCAATGTTTACAGCAACATTATCAACAACAGTCAAATTATGGAAAGAGCCCAAATGTCTGTCGACTGATGAATGGATAAAGATGTGGTATGTATATACAATGGAATATTACTTACCATAAAAAATAATGAAGTCTTGCCATTTGCAGCAACGTGGATAGAGCTAGAGAGTCTTATGTTAAGTGAAATAAGTCAGTCAGTGAAAGACAAATACCATATGATTTCACACATATGTGGAGTTTAAGAAACAAAACAGATGAACATATGGGGGGAACAAAGAGAGAGAAGCAAACCATAAAACAGACTGTTAACTATAGAGAACAAGCTTATGGTTACCAGAGGGGTGAGTGGGGGCATGGATGACATAGGTGATGGGGATTAGGAATGCATTTGTTGTGATGAGCACCAGGTGTTGTATGGAAGTGTTCTCCTCTAGAATTTATTTTTATTTTTTTAAATTTATTTTACTTTAAAGAGAGAGAGCAAGCAGGGGAGAGGGGCGGGGGGGGGAGAGAGGGCGGGAGAATCTCAAGCAGGCTCTACACTGAGAACAAAGCTCAACACAGGGCTCAACTGCACAACCCTGGGATCATGATCTGAGCCAAAAACAAGAGTTGTTCGATCAGCTAACTAAGCCACCCAGGCGCCCCTCCTCTAGGACTTTTATATCTCACATTTAGGTCTTTAATCCATTTTATTTTTTTATTAAAAAAATTTTTTTTTTCAACGTTTATTTATTTTTGGGACAGAGAGAGACAGAGCATGAACGGGGGAGGGGCAGAGAGAGAGGGAGACACAGAATCCGAAACAGGCTCCAGGCTCTGAGCCATCAGCCCAGAGCCCGACGCAGGGCTCGAACTCACAGACCGCGAGATCGTGACCTGGCTGAAGTTGGACGCTTAACCGACTGCGCCACCCAGGCACCCCTAATCCATTTTAAATTTATTCTTGTGTTTGGTGTAAGAAAGTGGTCCAGTTTCATTCTTTTGCATGATGCTGTCCAGTTTCCCCAACACCATTTGTTAAAGAGACTTTTTCCCACGGATAATCTTTCCTGCTTTGTCAAAGTTGTCAAAGTTTCCTGCTTTGTCAAAGTTGTCAAAGTTGTCAAAGATTCATTGACCAGATAGTTGTGGTCCATTTCTGGGTTTTCTATTCTGTTCCACTGATCTATTTTGTGCCACTACCACTGTTTTGATTACGATAGCTTTGCAATATAACCTGAAGTCCAGAATTGTGATGCCTCCAACTTTGCTTTTTCAAGATTGCTTTGGATATTTGGGGTCTTGTGTTATTCCATACAAATTTTAAGATTGTTCTAGCTCTGTGATAAATACTGTTGATATTTTGATAGGGGTTGCATTAAATGGGCAGCCTGCTTTTGGTAGTATAGGTGTTTTAATAATATTTGTTCTTCCAATACATGAATATGGAATGTCTTTCCATTTCTGTGTCGTCAATTTCTTTCACCAGTGTTTTATAGTTTTCAGAGTACAGGTTTTGCACATCTTGGTTATATTTATTCTTAGCCAACTTATTGGTTTTGGTGCAGTCATAAATCTGATTGATTCCTTGATTTCTCTTTCTGCTACTTCATTATTAATGTATAGAAATGCAACAGATTTCTGTACATTGATTTTGTATCCTACAACTTTACTGAATTTGTGCATCAGATCTGTGCAGATTTGTGCAGTTTTCTTGTGGAGTCTTTCAGGTTTTCTATATATAGTATCAAGTCATCTGCCAATAGTGAGAGTTTTACTTCTTCCTTACTGATTTGGTAGCTTTTTATTTCTTTTGTTGTCTGATTGCTGTGGCTAGGACTTCCAGTACTATGTTGAATAAAGGTAGTAAGAGTGGACATCCCTGTCTTGTTCCTGACCATAGAGATAAAGCTTTCCATTTTTAACTATTTAGGATGATGTTAACTGTGAGGTTTTCATAGATGACCTTTATTATTTTGGGGTATGTTCTCTATAACCCTATTTTGTTGTTGTTGTTGTTGTTGTTGTTGTTTTTATCATGAATGATGTTGTACTTTGTCAAATGCTTTTTTTGCATCTACTGAAATGATCATATGGTTCTTATCTTTTTTCTTATTTGTGTGGTGTGTCACGTTGAACCACCTTGGCAACTCTGGAATAAATCTCACCTGATTGTGGTGAATGATTTTTTAAATATATTGTTGGATTCAGTTTGCTAGTATTTTGTTGAGGATTTTTGCATCTATGTTCATCAGGGATATTGGCCTGTAGTTCTCTTTTTTCGTGGTGCCTTCATCCAGTACTGGGTAATGCTGGTCTTATACAATGAGTTTGGAAGTTTTCCTTCCTCTTCTACTTTTTGGAATAGTTTGAGAAGAATGGGTATTAACTCCTCTTTAAATGTTTGGTAGAATTCCCCTGTGAAGCCTTCTGGCCCTGAACTTTTGTTTGTTGGGAATTTTTTGATTACTGATTCAATTTCTTTGTTGTTCACATTTTCCATTTCTTCCTGTTTCAATTTTGGTAATTTATACGTTTGTAGAAATTTATCCATTTCTTCCAGGTTGTCAAATTTGTTGGCATATAGTTTTTCATAATATTCTCTTAAGGTTGCTAGTATTTCTGTAGTTTTGGTTGTTATTTCTCCCCTCCCATTTGTGATTTTATTTATTTGAGTACTTTCTCTTTTTCTTCTTGATAAGTCTGGCTAGGGGTTTATCAATTTCATTAAAAACTTCAAGGAACCAGCTCCTGGTTTCATTGATCTATTCTGTTTTTTTCTTTTAGCTTCTATATAATTTATTTCTGTGCTAATATTTATCATTTCTTTCCTTCTGCTGCTATTAGGCTTGATTTGTCATTTTTTGTCCAGCTCCTTTAGATGTAAGGTTAGGTTGTTTGAGATTTTTCTTACTTCTTGAAGTAGGCCTATATTGCTGTATACTTCCCACTTAGGATTGCTTTTGTTGCATCCCAAAGGTTTTGAACTATCATGTTCTCATTTTCATTTCTTTCCATGCACTTTTTTTTATTTCATCTTTTATCTCCTGGTTGACCCATTCATTGTATAGTAGCAAGTTCTTTAACCTCCATGCATTTGTGGTCTTTCCAGATTTTTTTTTTTTTTGTGGTTGACTTCTAGTTTCATAATGTTGTGGTCAGAAAATATGAATGGTATAATTTCAGTCTTTTTGTATTTGTTGAGACCTGCTGTGACCTAATATGTGATCTATTCCAGAGAATGTTCATGTGCACTCATAAAGATTGTGTATTCTGCTGTTTTAGGATGGAATATTCTGAATATATCTGTTAAGTCCATCTGGTCCAATGTGTCATTAATTTTTTAAAATGTTTTTATTTATTTTTGAGAGAGAGACAGAGACAGAGTGAGAGCAGGGGAGGGGCAGAGAGGGAGACAGATCCGAAGCAGGCTCCAGGCTCTGAGCTGTCAGCACAGAGCCCAACGTGGGGCATGAACCTATGAACTACAAGATCGTGACTTGAGCCAAAGTTGGATGCTCAACCAACTGAGCCACCCAGGTGCCCCTCCAATGTGTCATTCAAAGCCATTGTTTCCTTGTTTATTTTCTGTTTAGATGATATGTCCATTGATATAATCAGGGTGTTATAGTCCCCTACTATTATTGTATTATCAATAAGTTCTTTTGTTATTGTTTTATATATTTGGGTGCTTTCAAATTTGGTACATAAATATTTAGAATTGTTATATCTTCTTGTTGGATTGTTCCCTTTATGATTATATAATGCCCTTTTTTGTCTCTTTTTATAGTTTTTAGTGTTTATTTTTGAGAGAGACAGAGAGAGAGAGAGAGAGAGAGAGCGAGAGCATGAGGGGGGAGACAGCATGAGTGGAGGAGGGGCAGAGAGAGAGGAAGACACAGCACTTGAAGCAGGCTCCAGGCTCTGGACTATCAGTGTTATGCCCAGAATTCGTGATCCCCAAAGACCACCAGGGAGCCTAGTCCGATGCAAAAGCAAAAGAGCCTTTATTCGAGCTAGCTCGAGCTCAATCCCCTACCTGCACTGACGCAGCGGTGAGATACTGGGGAGAGAGAGCGAGTTTCAAAAGGACAAAGGTTTTATTGGGGCCTAGGGGCAGTTGGTGAGGTAAAGGCTATGGCCTCAGCCGATTGGCTGGGGAAGGGTCCTAGTGCTGTTAGGCAGGTGAGGGGGGGGGTTACTCAAGGGGAGGAGGTGTGGTCAAGGTGAAGGACACAGAACAAGATGGAGTCAGCTGGTGTAGGCCCTCCCTTTCATTAGCACAGAGCCTGATGCAGAGTTTGAACTCACAAACTGCGAGATCATGACCTGAGCTGAAGTTGGACGCTTAACGGACTGAGCCACCTAGGCACCCTTAGTCTTTGTTTTAAAGTGTAGTGTATCTGATATAAGTATTGCTTCTCTGGCTTTCCTTTGATGTCCATTTGTGTAATAAATGTTTTTCCACCCCTCACTTTCAATCTGCAGGTGTCTTTAGGTCTAAAATGAGTCTCTTGTAGGCAGCATATAGATGGCTCTTGTTTTCTTTTTTTTTTTCTGTTTTTATTAAAATTTTTTTTAATGTTTATTTATTTTTGAGAGAGAGTGAGACAGGGTGTGAGCAGGGGAGGAACAGAGAGAGAGGGAGACACAGAATCTGAAGCAGGCTCCAGGCTCTGAGCTGTCAGCACAGAGCCCGACGCGGGGTTTAAACTCATGAACTGTGAGATCATGACCTGAGTGGAAGTCAGACACTTAACTGACTGAGCCACCCAGGTGCCCTTGTTATCTTTTTCTTTTTTTTTTAAATCAATTCTGACATCTTATGTCTTTGATTAGAACATTTAGTCCATTTACACTTAAATTACTGATAGATACATATTTATTGTCATTTTATTACTTGTTTTGTCATTGTTTCTGATCCCTTCTTGTCTTTGTCACTTTTGGTCTCTTCACTCCAAGAGTCCCCTTTAATATTTCTCATAGGGCTGGTTGAGTGGTTAAGAGCTCCTTTAGTTTTTGTTTGTCTGGTAAACTCTATGTTTCTCCTTCTATTCTGAATGATAGCCTTGCTAGATAGAGTATCTTGGCCACAGAGTTTTCCCTATCAGCACTTTGAATATATCATGGCACTCCTTCTGGATTGCAAAGTTTTCTGTTGCAAAACTCTTCTGCTAGCCTAATGGGCTTTCCTTTGTAAGTTAATGAGTTCCTTTGTCTTTCTGCTTTTAAGGTTTTTTCTTTATCACTATACTTTGTAAATTTAATTACAACATGTGTTGGTGTGGGTCGGCTTTTGTTGATTTTGTTGGAGTTTTCTGTGCCTCCTGGATCTGGATATCTGTTTCCTTCCCAAGATTACGGAAGTTTTCAGGTATTATTTCCTCTAACAAATTTTCTGCCCTCCTTTCTCTTCCTCTTCTGAGACTCCTATAATGTGAATGCTATTATGTTTGATGGAGTCATTGAGGTCTCTATTCTCATGTTGTATAATTCCCTTTTCTCCTTTTAGTTCAGCTTGATTACTATTACTGTGTCTTCTAGGTCACTAATTTTTCCTCTATTCTTCCATCCTGCTGTTCATTCCATCAAGCATGTTTTTCATTTCATTTCTTGTGCACTTTTTCTCTGCTGTTACTCCGTATCTCTGTGATAAGAGTCTCACTCATGTTTTCCACTCTTTTCTCAAGTCCAGTGAGTATCCTTATGATCACTGCTTTAAATTCTCTTTCAGGCATGTTTGTTATATCTGTTTCCTTTAGATCTGTGGCTGCGGCCTTGTCCTGTTCTTTTATTTGGGATAAATTTCTCTGTCCCTTCATTTTGTTGGCTTCTTGGTGTTTATTTCTCTGTGTTAAGAAAGTCATCTGTGTCTTCTTCTCTTGAAAATAGTCACTTTATGAAGAAGAGGTCCTGGAGTGCCTTGCAGTCCCTCGTTTGCCAGAACCTGGCACTTGATGAGAGTATCCTGTCTTGCTTACACCCTGTTGTATATGAGTCACTTTTCTCTTAGTGCAATTGTCTGCACAGACTCTTTGCATGTTGTGGGCTGTGCTTGCTCTCTGTGGTGTTAGTGGGACCCAGGGAGGCCAGCTGTGAGGGGGTATGCTAGCTGGAGAACTTGAGAGCAAATCAACAGGATTAGCAAAATTTCTGTTGGGCCACTAGTCCTATTCTGGATCCTCTGAAGTGCTGTGGCAGCTGGGGACTGTGTGCCAGGGCTTCCAGGTCAGAGGCTGGGCATGACTGGGCCTGACGTGCTGGCACCTGAGGGTATGTGGCATGTGTCAGTGGCTGGGGGCACATGGCTGGGTGCTGTGGTGGATGTGTGTGAAGTGCTGTGGAAACTGGGCACCCGGCACCTGGTCACATGCATGGCTTTAAAAAATTCTGCCTTGAGCCCAGGGCCTAGGCCAGGAGGCGTGGAGTGGGCTAATCCTCAGAACTTGTGGGCATGGTGCACTGCTAGCAGGTTTGGTAGGAAAAGTCTATGTAGCTCCTGACTCTCTCAGGTGGCTCTGTTTATGCTGGGCTGGAGGGGTAAAAAGAGTGCCTGCCAGATGCTTCATTTTTGAAGTCCTCCGACACCCTCCACAATCAACATTTACTGTCTCCCATTTGCCCCCAGCATTGGATAAACTGACATATTTATGTTGCCTGTTGGCTTTCCATGCAAGCTTCTGTCTTTAAGGACTGCGACTGAACTATCACTCACCATTCTGGCTCACCCAGTGCTTAGTCAACACACTTTTTAAAGTTCCAGGCTCCTGTTTCAGATTCTATGTCTCCCTCTTCCTCCGACCCTCCCCTGTTCATGCTGTCTCTCTCTCTCTCTGTCTCAAAAATAAATAAATATTAAAAAAAAAAAAAAAAGTTCCAGGCTCCAAGTACCACTGGTTTTGTAAACTCATGGAATTCAGCCCCTAGGGTTTTTAAAGCCAGATATTTAAATTAGCCTTTAGACTAGACATTAGATTAGTCTTCCCCATGTGAGGGCCACTTTCTCTGACCTTTCTACTGTTGCAGTTCCCTCCCTGTTGCAGGCAGTTTCCCTCTCCTGTTCTGACCTTCCTAACCTTTCAGATGCAGCTTCTTCTATTTAGTTGTGGAGTTTGTTCTGCCAGTCTTTGGATTGCTCTCTGGTTTGTTGATTTAGATGTGGACAGTGTCTAGTTGAAAATGTGGAACAGAGTCCTACTCCATCTACCTTCCACTTATTTTTCTCTCAGTCATGCTTTTCAACTACAAAATCTCCATTTATTTTTATTTACTAAAAATTTTTTTTAAAAAATCCTTATTTTTGAGAAGAGAGACAGAGTGTGAGCAGGGGATGAGCAGAGAGAGAGGGAGACATAGAATCCAAAGCAGGCTCTAGGCTCTGAGCTGTCAGCACAGAGTCTGACTCAGGGCTTGAACTCACGAACCGTGAGATCATGACCTGAGCCAAAGTCGGATGCTCAACTGACTGAGCCACCCAGGCGCCCCTGAAATCTCCATTTATTTTTTAAAAATTATTTGTTTCTTGGGACGCCTGGATGGCTCAGTTGGTTAAGTGTCTGACTCTTGATTTCAGCTCAGGTCATGATTTCACAATTTGTGAGATTAATCCCCACATTTGCACTGACAGTGTGGAGCCTGCTTGGGATTCTCTCTCCCCCTTCCCCACCCCTCGCTTTCTCCCTCTCTCTCAAAATAAATAAAATAAATAAACTTTAAAAATGATTTGCTTATTTATTAATATTCTCTTTGTGGAGACATAGTTATTATAATTTAATTCTTTAAACATATTTCCTTTAGTACTCTGAAACTATTTGTAATAACTTATTTAAAGTCTTTGTCTACTAAGTTTAATAACTGGCTTTTTTTCTCCCTGTGTATGGGTCATATGATACGTTTCTTCCTGTATTAGTTTTCTGGGGCTGTCATAAGGAAGTACCACAGAATGGGTGGCTTAAATAACACAAAATTTTTCCCCCACAGTTCTAGAGGCTAGAAGTCCAAGTCAAGGTGTCAGCAAGGTTTGTTTCTTCTGAAAGCTTTTTCTCCTTGGTTTGTAGATGGCTGTTTTCTCCCTGTCCTCACATGGTCTTTCCTCTGAGTATGCATGGCTGTGTCCTAATCCCCTTTTCTTTTCTTTTTATTTATTTATTTATTTTTTATTATTTTTTTAAATATATGAAATTTATTGTCAAATTGGTTTCCATACAACACCCAGTGCTCATCCCAAAAGGTGCCCTCCTCAATACCCATCACCCACCCTCCCCTCCCTCCCACCCCCCATTAACCCTCAGTTTGTTCTCAGTTTTTAACAGTCTCTTATGCTTTGGCTCTCTCCCACTCTAACCTCTTTTTTTCTTTTCTTCCCCTCCCCCATGGGTCTCTTTTAAGTTTCTCAGGATCCACATAAGAGTGAAAACATATGGTATCTGTCTTTCTCTGTATGGCTTATTTCACTTAGCATCACACTCTCCAGTTCCATCCACGTTGCTACAAAAGGCCATATTTCATTTTTTCTCATTGCCACGTAGTATTCCATTGTGTATATAAACCACAATTTCTTTATCCATTCATCAGTTGATGGACATTTAGGCTCTTTCCATACTTTGGCTATTGTTGAGAGTGCTGCTATGAACATTGGGGTACAAGTGCCCCTATGCATCAGTACTCCTGTATCCCTTGGATAAATTCCTAGCAGTGCTATTGCTGGGTCATAGGGTAGGCCTATTTTTAATTTTCTGAGGAACCGCCACACTGCTTTCCAGAGCGGCTGCACCAATTTGCATTCCCACCAACAGTGCAAGAGGGTTCCCGTTTCTCCACATCCTCTCCAGCATCTATAGTCTCCTGATTTGTTCATTTTGGGCACACTGACTGGAGTGAGGTGATACCTGAGTGTGGTTTTGATTTGTATTTGCCTGATAAGGAGCGACGCTGAACATCTTTTCATGTGCCTGTTGGCCATCCGGATGTCTTCTTTAGAGAAGTGTCTATTCATGTTTTCTGCCCATTTCTTCACTGGGTTATTTGTTTTTCAGTGTGGAGTTTGGTGAGCTCTTTATAGATTTTGGATACTAGCCCTTTGTCCGGTATGTCATTTGCAAATATCTTTTCCCATTCCGTTGGTTGCCTTTTAGCTTTGTTGGTTGTTTCCTTTGCTGTGCAGAAGCTTTTTATCTTCATAAGGTCCCAGTAATTCACTTTTGCTTTTAATTCCCTTGCCTTTGGGGATGTGTCGAGTAAGAGATTGCTACGGCTGAGGTCAGAGAGGTCTTTTCCTGCTTTTTCGTCTAAGGTTTTGATGGTTTCCTCTCTCACATTCAGGTGCTTCATCCATTTTGAGTTTATTTTTGTGAATGGTGTGAGAAAGTGGTCTAGTTTCAACCTTCTGCATGTTGCTGTCCAGTTCTCCCAGTACCATTTGTTAAAGAGACTGTCTTTTTTCTATTGGATGTTCTTTCCTGCTTTGTCAAAGATGAGTTGGCCATACTTTTGTGGGTCTAGTTCTGGGGTTTCTATTCTATTCCATTGGTCTATGTGTCTGTTTTTGTGCCCATACCATGCTGTCTTGATGATTATAGCTTTGTAGTAGAGGCTAAAGTCTGGGATTGTGATGCCTCCTGCTTTGGTCTTCTTCTTCAAAATTACTTTGGTTATTCGGGGCCTTTTGTGGTTCCATATGAATTTTAGGATTGCTTGTTCTAGTTTCGAGAAGAATGCTGGTGCAATTTTGATTGGGATTGCATTGAATGTGTAGATAGCTTTGGGTAGTATTGACATTTTGACAATATTTATTCTTCCAATCCATGAGCAGGGAATGTCTTTCCATTTCTTTTTTTTTTTTTAAATTTTTTTTTTTCAATGTTTATTTATTTTTGGGACAGAGAGAGACAGAACATGAATGGGGGAGGGGCAGAGAGAGAGGGAGACACAGAATCGGAAACAGGCTCCAGGCTCTGAGCCATCAGCCCAGAGCCTGACGCGGGGCTTGAACTCACAGACCGCGAGATCGTGACCTGGCTGAAGTCGGACGCTTAACCGACTGCGCCACCCAGGCGCCCCAATTTCCATTTCTTTAAATCTTCTTCAATTACCTTCATAAGCTTTCTGTAGCTTTCAGCATACAGATCCTTTACATCTTTGGTTAGATTTACCCCTAGGTATTTTATGCTTCTTGGTGCAATTGTGAACGGGATCAGTTTCTTTATTTGTCTTTCTGTTGCTTCATTGTTAGTGTATAAGAATGCAACTGATTTCTGTACATTGATTTTGTATCCTGCAACTTTGCTGAATTCATGTATCAGTTCTAGCAGACTTTTGGTGGAGTCTATCGGATTTTCCATGTATAATATCATGTCATCTGCAAAAAGCGAAAGCTTGACTTCATCTTTGCCAATTTTGATGCCTTTGATTTCCTTTTGTTGTCTGATTGCTGATGCTAGAACTTCCAGCACTATGTTAAACAACAGCGGTGAGAGTGGGCATCCCTGTCGTGTTCCTGATCTCAGGGAAAAAGCTCTCAGTTTTTCCCCGTTGAGGATGATGTTAGCTGTGGGATTTTCATAAATGGCTTTTATGATCTTTAAGTATGTTCCTTGTATCCCGACTTTCTCAAGGGTTTTTATTAAGAAAGTGTGCTGAATTTTGTCAAAGGCCTTTCTGCATCGATTGACAGGATCAGATGGTTCTTCTCTTTTTTTTTCGTTAATGTGATGTATCACGTTGATTGATTTGTGAATGTTGAACCAGCCCTGCATCCCAGGAATGAATCCCACTTGATCATGGTGAATAATTCTTTTTATATGCCGTTGAATTCGATTTGCTAGTATCTTATTGAGAATTTTTGCATCCATATTCATCAGGGATATTGGCTGGTAGTTCTCTTTTTTTACTGGGTCTCTGTCTGGTTTGGGAATCAAAGTAATACTGGCTTCATAGAATGAGTCTGGAAGTTTTCCTTCCCTTTCTATTTCTTGGAATAGCTTGAGAAGGATAGGTATTATCTCTGCTTTAAACGTCTGGTAGAACTCCCCTGGGAAGCCATCTGGTCCTGGACTCTTATTTGTTGGGAGATTTTTGATAACCGATTCAATTTCTTCGCTGGTTATGGGTCTGTTCAAGCTTTCTATTTCCTCCTGATTGAGTTTTGGAAGAGTGTGGGTGTTCAGGAATTTGTCCATTTCTTCCAGGTTGTCCAATTTGTTGGCATATAATTTTTCATAGTATTCCCTGATAATTGTTTGTATCTCTGAGGGATTGGTTGTAATAATTCCATTTTCATTCATGATTTTATCTATTTGGGACATCTCCCTTTTCTTTTTGAGAAGCCTGGCTAGAGGTTTGTCAATTTTGTTTATTTTTTCAAAAAACCAACTCTTGGTTTCGTTGATCTGCTCTACAGTTTTTTTAGATTCTATATTGTTTATTTCTGCTCTGATCTTTATTATTTCTCTTCTTCTGCTGGGTTTAGGCTGCCTTTGCTGTTCTGCTTCTATTTCCTTTAGGTGTGCTTTAGATTTTGTATTTGGGATTTTTCTTGTTTCTTGAGATAGGCCTGGATTGCAATGTATTTTCCTCTCAGGACTGCCTTCGCTGCGTCCCAAAGCATTTGGATTGTTGTATTTTCATTTTCGTTTGTTTCCATATATTTTTTAATTTCTTCTCTAATTGCCTGGTTGACCCACTCATTCTTTAGTAGGGTGTTCTTTAACCTCCATGCTTTTGGAGGTTTTCCAGACTTTTTCCTGTGGTTGATTTCAAGCTTCATAGCATTGTGGTCTGAAAGTATGCATGGTATGATTTCAATTCTTGTAAACTTATGAAGGGCTGTTTTGTGACCCAGTATATGATCTATCTTGGAGAATGTTCCATGTGCACTCGAGAAGAAAGTATATTCTGTTGCTTTGGGATGCAGAGTTCTAAATATATCTGTCAAGTCCATCTGATCCAATGTCTCATTCAGGGCCCTTGTTTCTTTATTGACCATGTGTCTAGATGATCTATCCATTTCTGTAAGTGGGGTGTTAAAGTCCCCTGCAATTACCACATTCTTCTCAATAAGGTTACTTATGTTTATGAGTAATTGTTTTATATATTTGGGGGCTCCGGTATTCGGCGCATAGACATTTATAATTGTTAGCTCTTCCTGATGGATAGACCCTGTAACTATTATATAATGCCCTTCTTCATCTCTTGTTACAGCCTTTAATTTAAAGTCTATTTTGTCTGATATAAGTATGGCTACTCCAGCTTTCTTTTGGCTTCCAGTAGCATGCTAAATAGTTCTCCATCCCCTCACTCTCAATCTAACGGTGTCCTCAGGTCTAAAATGAGTCTCCTGTAGACAGCAAATAGATGGGTCTTGTTTTTTTATCCATTCTGATACCCTATGTCTTTTGGTTGGCGCATTTAATCCATTTACATTCAGTGTTATTATAGAAAGATATGGGTTTAGAGTCATTGTGATGTCTGTATGTTTTATGCTTGTAGTGATGTCTCTGGTACTTTGTCTCACAGGGTCCCCCGTAGGATCTCTTGTAGGGCTGGTTTAGTGGTGACAAATTCCTTCAGTTTTTGTTTGTTTGGGAAGACCTTTATCTCTCCTTCTATTCTAAATGACAGACTTGCTGGATAAAGGATTCTCGGCTGCATATTTTTTCTGTCTAGCACCCTGAAAATCTCGTGCCAATTCTTTCTTTCTGGCCTGCCAAGTTTCCTTTTTAATGAATTTTTTTTTCAATGTTTATTTATTTTTGGGACAGAGAGAGACACAGAGCATGAGCGGGGGAGGGGCAGAGAGAGAGGGAGACACAGAATTGGAAACAGGCTCCAGGCTCTGAGCCATCAGCCCAGAGCCTGACGCGGGGCTCGAACTCACAGACCGCGAAATCGTGACCTGGCTGAAGTCGGACGCTTAACTGACTGCGCCACCCAGGCGCCCCTGGCCTGCCAAGTTTCAAAAGAGAGATCAGTCACGAGTCTTATGGGTCTCCCTTTATATGTGAGGGCACGTTTACCCCTTGCTGCTTTCAGAATTTTCTCTTTATCCTTGTATTTTGCCAGTTTCACTATGATATGTCGTGCAGAAGATCGATTCAAGTTACGTCTGAAGGGAGTTCTCTGTGCCTCTTGGATTTCAATGCCTTTTTCCTTCCCCAGTTCAGGGAAGTTCTCAGCTATTATTTCTTCAAGTACCCCTTCAGCACCTTTCCCTCTCTCTTCCTCCTCTGGGATACCAATTATGCATATATTATTTCTTTTTAGTGTATCACTTAGTTCTCTAATTTTCCCCTCATACTCCTGGATTTTTTTCTCTCTCTTTTTCTCAGCTTCCTCTTTTTCCATAACTTTAATCTTCTAGTTCACCTATTCTCTCCTCTGCCTCTTCAATCCGAGCCGCTGTGGTTTCCATTTTGTTTTGCATTTCGTTTAAAGCGTTTTTCAGCTCCTCGTGACTGTTCCTTAGTCCCTTGATCTCTGTAGCAAGAGATTCTCTGCTGTCCTGTATACTGTTTTCAAGCCCAGCAATTAATTTTATGACTATTATTCTAAATTCACTTTCTATTATTTAAATCCTTTTTTTTTTCAACGTTTATTTATTTTTGGGACAGAGAGAGACAGAGCATGAACGGGGGAGGGGCAGAGAGAGAGGGAGACACAGAATCAGAAACAGGCTCCAGGCTCTGAGCCATCAGCCCAGAGCCCGACGCGGGGCTCAAACTCCCGGACCGCGAGATCGTGACCTGGCTGAAGTCGGATGCTTAACCGACTGCGCCACCCAGGCGCCCCATTAAATCCTTTTTGATCAGCTCATTAGCTGTTGTTATTTCTTCTGAGGGGAATTCTTCCGCTTGGTCATTTTGGATAGTCCCTGGCGTGGTGAGGACCTGCAGGGCACTTCCCCTGTGCTGTGGTGTATAACTGGAGTTGGTGGGCGGGGCCGCAGTCCGACCTGATGTCTGCCCCCAGCCCACCGCTGGGGCCACAGTCAGACTGGTGTGTGCCTTCTCTTCCCCTCTCCTAGGGACGGGATTCACTGTGGGGTGGCGTGGCCCGTCAGGGCTGCTTGCACCCTGCCAGGCTTGTGATGCTGGGGATCTGGCGAGTTAGCTGGGGTGGGTAGGCAAGGTGCACAGGGGCAGGAGGGGCAGGCTTAGCTCACTTCTCCTTAGGTGATCCACTTCAGGAGGGGCCCTGTGGCAGTGGGAGGGAGTCAGATCCGCTGCCGGAGGTTTGGCTCCGCAGAAGCACAGAGTTGGGTGTTTGCGCGGAGTGAGCAAGTTCCCTGGCAGGAACTGGTTCTCTTTGGGATTTTGGCTAGGGGATGGGCGGGGGAGATGGCGCTCGTGAGCACCTTTGTTCCCCACCAAACTGAGCTCTGTCATCCGGGGGCTCAGCAGCTCTCCCTTCCTTTGTCCTCCAGCCTTCCCGCTTTCCGAGCAGAGCTGTTAACTTATGACCTCCCAGACGCTAAGTCGCGCTTGCTGTCGGAACACAGTCCGTCAGGCCCCTCCACTTTTGCAAGCCAGACTCGGGGGCTCTGCTTGGCCGGTGAGCCACCCCTCCGCCCCGGCTCTCTCCCGCCATTCCGTGGAGCACGCGCTGCCTCGCTGCCCTTCCTACCCTCTTCCGTGGGCCTCTCGTCTGTGCTTGGCTCCGGCGACTCCGTTCTGCTAATCCTCTGGCGGTTTTCTGGGTTATTTAGGCAGGTGTAGGTGGAATCTGAGTGATCAGCAGGACGCGCCGTGAGCCCAGCGTCCTCCTACGCTGCCATCTTCCCCAGGCCTCCCTTCTTTTCTTTTTTAAAGTTTATTTATTTTGAGACACAGAATGTATGGATACATGTGCATGCGTGAATGTGTGAGCAGGGAAGGGACAGAGAAAGGGAGAGAGAGAATCCCAAGCAGGCTCTGTGCTGACAGCACAGCCCCGATGCAGGGCTAGATCATTACGTGAGCTGAAATCATAGAGCTGGACGCTTAACTAACTGAGCCACCCAGGCACCTCCTAATCTTTTCTTATAAAGATACCAGTCATATTAGATTAGGTCCCACCCTAATGACCTAAGTAAGTTTAGCTTAATTACTTCTTTAAAGAACCTACATCCAACTATAGCCACATTCTGAGGCACTGGGGGTAGGCCTTCAATTTATAAATTTTGAAGGGACACAATTCAGCCCATAATTATCTTTCTGTTACTGTTGTTGTTGTGGAAACTAGACATTTAAGATAAATAGTTTAACTGAATTGAATTGGTATCTGAACTCCCCTCCCCATCCCTTGTTTGCTGTTCCTGTCTTTTTTTTTTCCCCCCTAACTTGTTGCTGTTCATTTGGTTAGTGACTTATGTGGACTAATTCTGTAGACTCTGTATCCTCTACCGGGTGCAGCCACTTATTTCTTTGACAGGCTTAAAAATAATCTGGCTTTTATTTTTAAAACTGGTTCTTAGAAGTCATCCCTGGGTCAGTATAATTTAGTAATCAGCTAAAAGAATTTTTTACATGCCTAGAGTCAGTAAGTCTTCCATTCTTTGTCAAAAGGATCTGTGAATGAAGGCACACCTTCAAATTTAAGACCCTTTACAGCCTCAACTTTTAATTTCTTGCTTGACAGGATCTCAACATCAACTAGAGGTTTCTGACTGGAGTCTTCTCTCCTAGGTCATTTCTGGTCATACTCACTACTATTCTGAGCCTTTAATATCCTCAGGAATGTCAGAACTTTTCAAAGTTCACCTTGGTTATCTAGCTTTCTAGGTGTTCCCTTCAAAATTAATTTCTGGCTAGGCTCTTATCTGGCTTAACTGAAATCACAGCCTTAGCCAAATGTAATGATGTTGCCAGCAGACTGCTATTGTTTTTATTAATGCCCTGGCCATAGGGCTTTTTCCAAAAATCGAAGTCCTGATTCAAATTCAATAGCAAAAATTGCCTGGGAATGGAGTTTTTCAGGGACCTGCTATTTTAGTCACGGTATTGACAGTGTCTAGGGATGGGGCTTTTAACACAGCTCTAAATGGATCAGTTCTTTTAATCAACTTCAAGACTTTTATAGCTACCATGAGCTGAGGAGGGAGTGTGATAGGGACAGTTCTAAGTTAAAATGCCACAGACCTTTACTACTGTTTTTATAGAGGTTTGGTACTTTTTTGTTTGTTTGTTTTGGTTTTGTTTTTGTTATTGTTTTTTAATAGACTGTTTTTAAGTTTGTTCTGTGCTTTTGGTTAATTTCCAGTGCTCTTAATTGGCTGATTTTAAAAAGTTGTTTTCCAAGTATTTTTGTTGCTTTTGTGGGAAAAGGAGTTTATTCCATCATACCAAAAAATTAAAATTTTCCATTTACTAACTTTTGGAGTAATGTGCTACATAGGAATAGATAACAAGCTACATAAAAGGGTTGCTTTTACTATTAAGAAAGATAATATAGAGTGTTTATTATGGTTTTTACCAAAGGTAAGCATTAAACAAATTAAGTATAATTATTTATACTACCTTCAAGAAATTAGCTCTGAGGAGCCAGTCTTCTAAATCTTCAGCCACCTGTTTTTAAAAGATGAATTCAGTGGCTTGAAGGATAACCTTCAGATGTTGGAATCAACATTTTACCTTGAGAGTTTAGAGAAACATTTCTGTATTTTGGTCAGAATAAAAATTCAGTGCTAAATTTCACAGGAATATAGTATTTTGGCCTTTTTACTCATCCTCTTAAAGGTATCTGAAAGACAACCTATAGCCAAAATGCCTCCATTAATTATTAACTTTTGTGGCCAGTTGTCTTGAAGCGTACTTTTCTTCGCATCTGATTTAGCTGCCTCTACGATACTGGTGATTAGTAGGGAAAGAAAGAAATGGGTAGCTAAATACCAACTAGTTAAGTCCCTTCTTTATAAATAACACAAATAGGTCTTCATATAGCAGCACTTTTTTTCCTATGGGTCTTACCTCTTACCTATGGTACTTCCCGAAATTCTTGATTCTTACGTTTTAGAAAAATCTTAAGATGATTTATGAGATTCAGAGCCAAATCAGAATTCCCTGAAATTGAGTAAGGCACAATTGTTCGACCATACTGACTCAAATCAAATTCTCTGGTGGGCAGGTCATAATGTGAGTTTGCAGTTATTAATAGATATGTAGTTAAAACCAAAATCACGGATATATGTAACAACATCAACTTCCAATTTTGCCAAGTGAATAGTGCTCTCTTTATAAACATGGAATGAAATTGCTGGTGGTAAAGTGAAAACTAAAGAGAGGAGAGAAACAGAGCATTACAATGGGTGGTAACCCAAGCAGGAAATTCATAGTGAAATCCATTAATACAAATGATTCAAATTTTTATCCCACTAGATATACATATGTAATACAAATGACTCTGTGTCCCTGGAAGCTAGATTCCTATAGGAATCAAGGCTTAGATGTAGAATCGGCTCTTCTTATCATTACTCCCAGAGACCTTCCTGTGGAATTCATACTTTCCATCATCACAATTCCATGCCCTGCTGCATTAAAGGCTTGTTTTCTGGGGTAGGAGAAACACTTAGAACTTTCACTAAGACTCATATGATTACCACCAATAATACTCAGCCGCTCACACCAGTGTACCAGCATATAAACAAGTTATTACATCAGAGTGAGCAGGGCTAGGGTTGCTGTTATACAATGAAAGCAGAGAGAGGTATTTCTGAAATGTGGGGGTTTCACTGGGGCACCTCTTGGTTTGCTTATTTTTCCACTGATAATAGTGAATATGCACTTTGCAACAACCATGGCCTGACAACTGAAGGGATCAAGAAGGGTATGGCTCAACTTAACAATGAAGCAAGGTAGACCATTTGAAGTGTTGGTCAAGAGTGACTAAAATTTAGAATGTAAATGTGTAAATATTTCCTTATATTAAAATCCCTCTGTTGAAATAGCTGCAGTAGGGTCTGTGCCCCCATGCAGATTGTGACTAACAGAAACAGGCACAGATTACAATGAAAGGACAGAAAAGGAAGGGATGGATGTGCAAGCTGAATGAGAGTTTGGATGGGAGTTCCCAGTAGCACTCCTATGGTAGAGGAAATCATATGACCAAAAACCCAGAAGCAAAAAAGTAACATGGTTCATATACAGAACTTCCAGCAGGTACGTAGTGCATACTATACAGTATACAAAGGAGTGGGAGAAATGGGATTGGAGCAATATCTAGGTACCAGGACAGATAGCCATATAAAGCACTCTGGACATGAGCCTAAGGCAATGGGAAGTTGCCAAAGTCTTTTAATTAGAACAGTGACATAATCATATCTGAGGTACAGATGAATCATTGTGGCACTTGTGGATAAATAAAAGATCCTGTCAAGAAAGTCTGCTAAGCTGGGAGAAAGCTAGTAGATACTAGAAGGTTTATGCTATACAAGAAGTCAGCAACAGAGATCAAAAAGTACGTTTAGAAAACCATTAAAACCAGACCAAGGAGCATGTTGTACATTAAATCTCTGGAATCTGTTCATCTTACATATTCTCATCACATACACAAAATGGTTATTTTGTGAGGTGACAAATATGTTAACTAACCTTACTGTGGTAATCATTTTCTAATATATATATGTGTGTTTCAACAGTCACATTGTACGTCTTAAACTTACACAACATTATATGTTAATTATTCCTCAATAAAGCTGGGGAAAAACAGACCAAACATCTAAGAAAATAACTGGGGGAACTTTGGTGCCTGGAATCTAGTACAAATATTTGAGGACACAAGCACAGTCATTTAGTAATGAGAATATAATTTGAAATGGCACTTAACACATGTTGAGCCAATGCGTATTATTGAGCCTAAATCCATTATCAGCATATGGATAATTTTGACTTAGTAAATGGAAGGAAGCTGGTACAGAAGCATGAAGTCATGGAAGGATGGAACATCCTGATTATCCTATCAGTGCATTTATTACTTTTGCCTTCTACTAACACACAACTGCATTCTAAACATAGAATTTGGCTCCATGTCTAGGTATTATAGACCATTTACTTCCATCACCTCCAGCATAGAATGTCTAATAAGATCTGCTAGGTAGACACCAACCTGAAAGCACTGTGTTTCGTTTTCCTTCCCATGGGCTGTACTATAATCAGATCCTTTCTCAGCGCCTGTGGTTGTCCTAGTTCTGATTCAATATGGCTGAACCTTAGAGTTTTTTCTACTGATTTATGAGAGAAATTAAAATCTGTTTCTTTCTTTTTTTTTAATGTTTTTTTTAAATGTTTATTTATTTTTGAGAGACAGATAGAGACAGAGTACAAGCGGGGGAAGGGCAGACAGCGAGGGAGACATAGAGTCCAACGCAGGCTCCAGGCTCTGGGCTGTCAGCACAGAGCCCGGTGTGGGGCTCAAACTCACGAGCCGTGAGATCATGACCTGAGCTGAAGTCGGACGCCCAACCACCTGAGCCACCCAGTGCCCCGTAAAACTCTGTTTCAATCAGAGAAAGAGGATTTTTTTCCCCATGCGTGGTTCCTTGTTAGTGAAAATGTATCTGCTCACCACTCTTTGCAGAACTAGAATGGATGCCTGAGAAGTCAAAATTTCCCATGAATGTGAGGCCTTCTGTGTGTAGTTTTTTCCTTATCATAGTGCAAGAGTTAATTAAGAGCATAGAAATTACTCAGATCTGGATTTATAATCTCGCTCTATTGTATACGGGTAGCTTGATCTTGGGAAAATTGGTTTCTTCATTTATAAAATAGGGTTAGTAATATCAAATCATTATAATCCTAGAAACTGGAAGTACAACTGCTAGAAAACTATGTATTTAGAAAACTCAAAATAAAACAATCTCACCTGAAGTGGCAGAGGATCACTGCTGCTTTTGAAGTTACAGTCGAAAATGATGGCGGCCAGTATTTTATGAGATCCAGAGTCATACTTAACATACTTCTCAAACTCCATTTCTGAAGCAAACCCTCGAAATGTAAAGAGGATAAATTGTTCAGGATAATGGAAATATCTGATAATTCCTCCTGAGGGGATAAAAGCTTATCCCAATATTTTAAATTTAAAAACACGGTTTTTCAAATACTGGTATCACAACTACTTAATAGATACTGGAGGTTCAAAATAATTTTAGGTATTTTATAAACCTTACTCCAATTTTAAATAATCATTATAAAATATATATAAATATAAATCATTAATCATAAGGGAAATGCAAACCAAAATCACAGTGAGATACCACTTCACAACCACTGAGGTAGTTACAACAAAAAAGACATAAGGTAACAAGTGCTGGTGACAGTATGGAAAAACTGGAACCTTCATACACTGCTGACCAGAATAGGAAATGGCATAGCAACTTTAGATAACAGTTTGGTAGCCCCCCAAAAAGTTAAACATAGTTACCACATGACATATTCATTCCACTCTTAGGTATATAGCCAAAAGAAATGAAAACATATGTCTACATAAAACTTAGAGATGAATGTTCACAGCATAATAGCCAAAAGGCAGAAACAACGCAAATGTCCATCAACTGATGAAGGATATACCAAGTGAATGCAGCATATCCATACAATGGGCTATAACCTGACAATGGAAAGGAATGAAGTATTGATACAAACCACAACATAGATGAACCTTGAAAACATTATGCTAAATGAAAAAAGCCAGGCACAATAGCCCACAATATCCATTTATATAAAATTTATACATATAAGATTTCTTTATAAACCATTTATATAAAAGGTTTATAATAGGCAAATCGATAAAGACAGAAAGTAGATTAGTGTTTTCCTAATCCTGGTGGGATAGGCTAAAGGTTACAGGATTTACTTTTGGTGATTACAATGCTCTAGTATTGATTGTGGTAATGGATGCACAACTCTGTGGATCCACTAAAAGCCACTGAATTGTATGTTTTAAATGGGTAAATGTATGGTATATGCCTTATATTTCAAAAAGCTGTGTCACAGTTTTCTTTTTTCTGTTTTTTTTTTTTTTTTTTTTTTTTTTTTTTTTAAGTAGGCTCCATGCCCAATCTGGGGCTTGAATTTACAATCCTGAAATCACGAGTCACGTGCTCTACCAATCCTGAGATCAAGAGTCATAGGCTCTACCAACTGAGCCAGCCAGGAGCCCAAAAAAACCTGTCTCAAAACAAGATAAATCAGGAGATGGAGATCACTTCAAATTGCACTTAAAAATACAACTCATATGATGGCTCAAAAGCTGTAGAGAGATAACAGAGGAAGGAGTCATAAAGACAGATCAGTAGAAATTATCTAATCTGAATGAGAGATGGAAAAAATGGGAAAAAACTTGAATAGATCCTTAATGACCTATGGGACAATACATCTTTGAGAAATAATTATTGAAAACTCTTCAAATTTCATGAAAGATAGAAACTTACAGATTCACAAGGCTCAGTGAACCCCTAACAGAATAAACCAAAAGAAATCCACACTCGGACATATAGTAATAATAGTTTTGACAAATAAAGACAGAAGATATCTTGAAAGCTGCCAGACAGAAATGATACAGTACCTATAAAAAAACAAGGATTCAAATGCAGATTCTTTTCAAAAACCAAGGAAGTCAGAAAAAAGTGGCAAATACCTTTTAAATGTTGAAAAGACTGTCAATCCAAAATTTTATACCAAATGAAAATAATCTTCAGGAATGAAGATTAATTAAAGACATTCTCAGATGAAGGAAAACAAAGAGAATTCAATGCTAGTAGACATGCTCTAAAAAATTGTTAAAGAAATTTCTTCTGAAAGAAGGAAAATGATAGAAGAAGGAAAATTGGAATTTCAAGAATAAAGTTACAAGCAAGAACTATGGTAAATATCTGGTTAAATAGTTTTCTCTTAAGTTTTTTAAAATATGTGTGTAAATTATAACACTTCCTGGTATAGTTTTCAACTTACATAGATGTGAAAACTACAAACTGAAGAGAGAAATATAAAGGGACCTATACACTGGTAAACATTTGCCATTACAATAAAGTAGTAAAATATTCTAAATTGACTGAAAAATTATGTATGCATAATTTTAACCCCAAGAGCAACCACTTATATTATATATTAGAAGTCCAATTTTTCATTTTTTCAGAAATGGTATCATGCCTAAGAATTCTTCAACTAATTCTTTATGAAGTTACAAAGGTTTTCTCCTATGCTCTCTCCTAAGTGTTTTATCATTTTACTTTTAGATCTGTAATCCATTTTGATGTATTTTCTGTTTAAGAGTGAGGTTTCACTGTTTTAGATACTGATGTCCAATTGTTCAGCACCATGTGTTGAAAAGATTATCCTTCCGCTATTGTAAAAAAATATTTTGGCAGATTTTTGGGTTCTCCACAGGTATATCTTGTTTTATTGCACTTTACAGCTACTGTGTTTCTTACAAATTGAAGGTTTGTGGCAACCCTGAGTCGAGCAAGTCTACTGGCACCATTTTTCCAACAGTATTTGCTCATTTCATGTCTATATGTCACATTTTGGTATTTCTTGCAATATTTCAAACTTTTTCATCATTATTTTATTTGTATGGTGATATGTGATCAGTGATTATGACTCGCTGAAAGCTCAGATGATGGTCAGCATTTTTTAGCACTAACAAGTATTTTTTTAAAGCATTTATTAATTTTTGAGAGAGAGACAGAGAGCGAGAGAGAGAGCAAGCACATGAGTGAGGAAGGGACAGAGAGGGAGATACAAAAACTGAAGCAGGCTCCAGGCTTTGAGCTGTCAGCACAGAGCCTGATGCAGGGGTCGAATTCATGAACTGTGAGATCATGACCTGAGCCGAAGTCGGATGCTTAACTGACTGAGCTACCTAGGCACTCCAGTAACAAGTATTTTTTAATTAAGATATGCAATGCTTTCTTAGACATAATGCTACTACACACTTAACAGGCTACAGTAGAGTGTAAACATAACTTTTTATATGTCCTAGGAAACCAAAACATTCATCTAACTAGCTTTACTGTGATATTTGCTTTACTTCAGTGGTTTGAAACTGAAACACAGTATCTCCCTGTGGTAGGCCTGTATTGTTTCATTGATTTATGTGTCTATCCTTCCACCAATACCACATTGTCTTTACAACTACAGTTATACTGCAAGTTTTTTTTTTAAATTTTTTTTTCAATGTTTATTTATTTTTGGGACAGAGAGAGACAGAACATGAACGGGGGAGGGGCAGAGAGAGAGGGAGACACAGAATTGGAAACCGGCTCCAGGCTCCGAGCCATCAGCCCAGAGCCCAACGCGGGGCTCAAACTCACGGACCGCGAGATCGTGACCTGGCTGAAGTCGGACGCTTAACCGACTGCGTCACCCAGGCGCCCCTATACTGCAACTTTTAAAAGAAGTGTGGGGCGCCTGGGTGGCTCAGTTGGTTGAGCATCTGAATCTGGATTTCAGCTTAGGCCATGATCTCATGGTTATGAGATTGAGCCCCGCATTGGGTTCTGCGTTGGGTGTGGAGCCTGCTTCATATTCCCTCCCCCTACCTCTCCTTTTACACTTCCTCCCACAAAATAAAAGAAAAATAGCAAGTGTGATTCCTCTGATTTTATTCTTTTTTTAAAATACAGCTTTATCTCCACTGAAAAGCAATTTAATAAGTTTTACAGAAAATTTTAATTTCTAACCTTTTACACTGATGTTCAGATTCCTCTTCACATTCTCAGCAATGTCGTTTACCAAATTAATATTAGAAGGCACATAAATCAATTCCCAGTCTCCAGGATTTATGAAGAAAGGAGGCAGAGTATTGATGGGCTGAGAAGTAAAATTGTAAGGTCCAACAGCCTTTATATTAATAATTGTACGGAATACCAAAATCTCGTTGGGAACACCAGTACTGATAAGACTTCCAATATTAAATTAAAGAAATGCCTCCTCTAGAAGAGGAACAAAAAGATGGTATTAATTAATCTGAGAATACACATTTAATGCAAATGGATAGCTCTATGATATCGAACGTCTGCCAATTTCACTCTGAAACAGCCAAGTGCTTCCTAGCCTATCTTGTGCTACCCCGTCTTCTCCCCTCCCAACTTTCTTTTTTTAAAAAAAATTTTTTTTTCAACGTTTATTTATTTTTGGGACAGAGAGAGACAGAGCATGAACGGGGGAGGGGCAGAGAGAGAGGCAGACACAGAATCGGAAACAGGCTCCAGGCTCCGAGCCATCAGCCCAGAGCCCGACGCGGGGCTCGAACTCACGGACCGCGAGATCGTGACCTGGCTGAAGTCGGACGCTTAACCGACTGCGCCACCCAGGTGCCCCTCCCCTCCCAACTTTCTAATAGGTCATACTAAACTATTGATTAACCAGTTTTATACATTTAGAAGAGCTTTGGAATTGCTTTTTTCAAAAGAATGTACACACATACCCCTCAACTGCAACAAACGGGAATTTATGAACATTTTATATGGATGCCTTCACCCACCTTTAAAGTGAAATTTTTCCAGAGGAGCACTGCAAATTGGTTGAATGTCAACAAGTCCACTCTTCCACAATTCAACTCTGGGGTTAGAGGAAAGGTTTTATAATGTTAAGTTACCTAATAATGTGGATATCAAGCAAATAATAGAATTACTTCTTTCTCCTAATTTTCCTTTCAATCAGCCTCAAATACTGATAGCAATTATGATTACATATTTGAATTAAAGAAAGTCATACCGTGTCTATTTTTCTATTAGTTTATTTGCCATATAATGAACATAATTAGAGTATAATTAAGATGTGGCTCCATTTCTCCAAATGGTTATATGCCTGTGGATATTAGGGCCAAATCCTAATTCTTCCATAGAATGATGCTGAGAATGGTTTCATGATATATATCCAAATAAAATACCTACATACACACACGCAACAAGGAAAATATCCATGAGTACACTTAATATAACTATTTGTAATACAGAAAACCTAAAAACCACCCCAAAATCAACAGTGGAATGGAAACTGCAATGTATGTGTACAACAGAATATTGCAAATCAATGATAGGTATTAACTGCAATTATGCACAGTCTAAACATCCCAACATAGTACTTACCAATGAAAAGCAAATTTGGGGTGCCCAGGTGGCTCAGTTGATTAAGTGTATGACTCTAGATTTTGGCTCAGGTCATGATCTCAGGGTCATGAGATAGAGCCACATGTCGGGCTCTTCACTAGGAATGGAGCCTGCTTAAGATTCTCTCTTCCTCTTTCCCTACCCCTTCCCCCCACCACCTTAAAAAAAAAAAAAAGAAAAGAAAAAAGAAAAAGAAAGAAAAGAGAAAAGCAAGTCGAAGAAGAATATGTTCATTAACTTCCCATTTAGCTCAAGTTCAAAAGGCAAAACTTCAGCACATAGTGATTAAGAATGTATTCATAGGAATTATACTGCAACAAGGAAAGGATTAATCCAAATTATCAGAATACCTACAGACTAGGTTTGGAGAGAGGTTTATAAGTGGCTCTAAATTCCTGTAAATGTTATTATTGAATACTATAAAAAATAAGTATTTCTTCATTATAGTTTAAATTTCTTATATAATAGTCTTCTCTATGTATTCATGTAGCAACATTAAGCAAACTTGGAAATAATGTTTTTAACCCACTTTCATTCATATTTAGGAACTGAGAGTCACACCTGCTTCCTAAAACAATACTGAAAATACACAACAGACTGTGGGAAATGTAAAGATAGCTCAAAAATATAGAAAGAAGAGCTAATTCATGGTGTCAGCTCTTGGTAGGCTTATCAGAACTGGCAACACTCAGTCAGGAACCAAAAGGATAAATTAGATTTCAACAGACAGAGGAGGGAAAATAATAAGAAGGAAGGTAGGATGGCATAAAACTACAAGGTATGTTCAGAGAATGGCTGAATTTTTTTGGCTTTCTGGTGGAAAAAGTCTCATAAATCACTACAATATACAGCATTTTCCCTCTTGGCTTTTTTTTTCTTCTTCTGGAGAGATGTATAATGCTAGAATATGAATTTTATAAATTGAACAATTATTAAAATAAGGTGCACATAAAGTCCTTGTATGGAATACATATGTAACACTATACCTGAAATTATACATTATGTACAATTTATTTACCTCTGCATGTATATGTAGAATTATACACTTATCATTAGATTTCCTGTATGCTGAAGATATAATCGCCATCTTAAGAACCAGATTGCTCCAGGTGCCTCCCACAGTCCGAGGCTCCCAGTGGGATGGCTCCCATAAACCTACCCTCCCAATCCACTCTGGCACCACCCAGCTCCCATCCAGAAGATTTCCAGTCCATTCTGATGCTAGCCAGCTCCATGGCACCAAGCTCCTGACAGGGTCTCAAAAGCCAGGCTCCTGTCTCACTCCAATGCTTACTAGTTCCATGACTGTGGTGGCTCCTGTGGCTCTAGCCTCCCAATTAGTCCCCATAAACCCAGGTTCCAGATAGGCACCTGTGAACTCAGGCTGCCAGCTAACCCCAGTACCTGATTGCCCTCCATGGACTTAAATTGCATCCTGGCTCCCACACATTCAGGTTTCTGGCTTACCTCACCACCAGACCAGCCGTGGGGACCCACGTTCCCATCCCACCTCAGGACCATATCAGCCCCCACAGATGCAACCTCCATGTTGCATACTGAGGTTATAGGCAGCCTCCTATAGTCCAGGTTCCCAGAAAACCCTAGGGTCAGGCCAGTACCTATGGCTTCAATCTCTAGGCTCACTCCTGTGAAACCAGGCTCCTGACCTGTCCCAGTATCAGACCAGTACCCGTGGACCTGTTGCTGGACCCACCAGGTGTTGCTGGAGCACCAGGTGCTCCAGGGTGCCAGATGGCTCCTGTAGACCTGGCTCTAGTACTACCCACACAGACCCAGGTCCCAAGGTCCATTACCACCACTCAAGTACCACACCTATCCCTATAGACCTAGGCACTAGACTGGCCCCCATGCACCCAAATACCAGGCCTTCACACCTGCTGCTCCAGATACTGGATCAGCCCACCGGCAGTAGCCCATTTGTGGGCAGCACCAGACTGCCCACCCAGAAACTCTGGACTGGCTAACTGGTGAAGGGCTTTTCCTGACAAACCCAGTCTACAAAGACTGGAAGATGTACCTACTTCCTGAAGTGCCAGACACAAGGCCATAAGGATTATGAAGAATCTAAGAAATGTGACCACCACCAAAGGAATATAAAACTCCAATGACTAACCCTTAAAAAATGGAGGTCTACAAAGTGTCTGACAAAGAATTCAGAATAACGCTCTTAAAGGACTTTAGCAAACTACAAGAAGCATGGAGTACAATGCTTTTATTTAGTACAACTAAATAAAAGTAGGAAAACACATCAACAAAATGAAAAGTTACAAAAAAAGTAAAAATTGAGATGAGTTAAGTAATATGGTAGAAGAGTAGGGGGACCCTAAGCTTGCCTGGTCCCTCAAACACAGTTAGATAAATATCAAATCATTCTGAACATTCAAGAAATTGATCTGAGGACTGAGAGCACAAACTGCACATCTACAGATGGAACAATGGCCACCTTTTGGAAGGTAGAAGCTGCAGAGAGTGGATTTGGGGGAGAAAAGAACTGTCGGTGCTGCAGAGGAGAAGGAGACCTGATCATGGAGAGAGGAGTGACACACACACACACACACACACACACACACAGGGAAGAGAAAGAGGGAGAGAGCGCGTGAAAGCACGTGCAGGGAATTACACAAGAAAAACTCATACCCAAAACCAATGACTGCAAATTTTTTTAGGCAGTGGAGCACAAAATCTGAAGTTTTAGAAGTCTGTGGCATTGCCAGGGTTGTGCCTGGTCAGCTTAGTGGCATTCTGGTAGGGAAGAAGGGCAGAGACCCAGGAGCAGGCAGCATGGTCTAAGGATCCCCTGGGTTGCATGGGGAGAAACAGTACCCCTTCTTGGAGTACATTTGGGAGTTTGTCATGGCTTCTCCAGGGACAAAAGAAGCTGTGGCACCAAAGTACTGCTCTGTTCACTAGCATAGGAATGAAGACACAGGCTGAGGGCAGCACCTTGGTGCTGGTTTTTTGCTGTGCTTTACCATAAACTGAACTGCTGCACAGTTGCATGTGCATTTTCTGGGACAAACTAACACTGGCCACAGCACAGAGAGACCCTCCCTCAGAGGAGCAGTGTGGGTATGTGCAACACAGATGCCTGAAATTTGGAGTTTGGAAACCCACTAAGACAAAAGACAGGAGTACTGGGCTGCATGGTAGGCAGACAGCTCAGTCACAGACATAGTGAAGGCAGGGATCTGACAGAAGCCAGGGACACAAAAGGGTGAATGTTTCCTCTTCTGTGAGGGCTTCCTGAAGAGTGGCAGGCACAGGCTCCCTGCTCTGGAGATAAGACAGTGGGGTGATGACACTTCCACCCTCTTTCTCCATCAGCCCTGACCAACTTCAGTGAGCAAAACAATGCCAAAACTGGAGTCCAGGGCCGCTTATACAAAGTCCCACACTCTTGCACCTTGCAGGTGCGTCTCCACTAGGGCAAGTCTGTCTGAGAATCAGTGCAGCAGACCCCTCCCCAGAGGACCAGCACAAACCCCTCCCATGCACTAAATCTATTGATCACAGAGTGCTGCAAAGCTTCAGCTCTAGGGGAAATAGGATCCCTCTAGCAGCTTCTGCTGCTGCTGCTGCTTCTTCTTCCTTTTCCTCTTCCTCTTCTTCTTCTTCTTCTTTTAATGATCTATCTTCCTTTATCAAGCAGACAAAAACACACTTAATTAAAACTTGCAACATAGTGGACAAGGTCCAAATACACCCACCTGCTTCTGAAGGCAAGGAAAAACTCTGCAAAGGACAGACCTGTGGGAAGGAGCAGTGAAAACACAACAGTAGAATGCACACTCCAAACACCTCCTGAAGCAGCAGACCCAAGTCAGTATAGGACTTCTTTTTTGTTTTTGTTTTTGGACCTCTTCTTAATATAGCCATTATCCTCAGGAGTAGGAATATAACAGGCTTTCCTAACAATCACACACAAAACTCAGGAGCAAGAATATAACAGGCTTTCCTAATAATCACACACAAAAAACTGAACTAGACACAATGACAAAATGGAAGAATTCACTCCCAAAAAACAAGTAGCAGCAGCCAGGGATTTCAATAAAGATATAGGTAAGATGTGTGAACCAGAATTTAAAACAATTATAAGGATACTAGCTGGGCTTAAGAAAATCACAGAAGACACTACAGAATCCATTACTGTAGAGATACAAGAACTAAAAACCATTCAGGCTGAAACAAAAAAAGCTATTAACTGAGACACAAAGCCAACTGGTGCAATGACAACAAGGATGGACAAAGCAGAGGACTAAACCAGTGATACAGAAGATAAAGTTATGAAAAATAATGAAGCTGAAAAGAATAGGGAAACAAAGGTATTGGATCATGAAGGCTGACTTAGGGAACTCAGTGATTTATTAAAATGGGATAACATTCATTTCCTAGGAATCCCAGAAGATGAAAAGACAGAAAAGAGGCAGAAGGTTTATGTGAGCAACTTATAGCTGCAAATTTCCCTAATATGGGAAAGGACACAGAAATCATAATCCAAGAAGCACAGGGAACCTGCATTAAATTCAACAAAAGCTGGCCATCGCCAAGACACATCATAGTCAAATTCACAAAACACACAGAAAAGGAAAGAATCATGAAAGCAGCAAGGGAACAAAAAATCCTTAATGTATAAGGAAGACAGATAAGATTCACAGCAGATTTGTCCACAGAAGCTTAGAGAGCCGGAAGGGAGTGGCAGGATATATTCAACACATTGAATGGGAAAAATATGCAGCCAAAAATACTTTATCAAGCAAGGCTGTCATTCAGAATGGAAGGCAAGATAAAAAGTCTCCCAGATAAACAAAAACTAAAGGAGTTCATGACCACTAAACCAGCCTTGCAAAAAATATTAAAGGGGGCTCTCTGAGTGGGGAAGAAAAGACCATAAGCAGCAAAGACTAGACAGGAATAGAGAACACCACCAGAAACACCAACTTTATAGGTAACACAATGGCACTAAACGCATGTCTTTCAGTAATCACTCTGAATGTAAATGAAGTAAATGTTCCAATCAAAAGACACAGGGTATTAGAATGGCTAAAAAAAACAAGACCCATCTTCTATATGCTGCCTACAAGAAACTCATTTTATATCTGAAGACACCTGCAGACTGGAAGTGACGGGATGAAGTACCATCTATCATGATAATGGAGATCAAAAGGAAGTCAGAGTAGCCATACTTCTATCACAAAAACCAGATTTTAAAACAAAGACTGTAACAAGAGATGAAGAAGGGCATTATATCATAATTAAGGGGCCCATGCATCAAGAAGATATAACAAGTATAAATATATATGCCCCCAACTTGATAGCACCCAAATATATAAATAAATTAACAATAAACATAAAGAAACTCACTGAAAATAATAATGGGAGATTTTTAATACCACTCACAGCAATGAATAGATCACCTTAAGCAAAAAATTAACAAGGAAACAATGGCTTGGCATGACACACTGTACTGGATGGACTTCACAGATATATTCAGAACATTTCTTCTAAAGCAGCAGAATACCATTCTTCTCAAGTACACATGGAACATTCTCCAGAATAGATCACATCCTGGGTCACAAATCAGACCTCAACAAGTACAAAAAGATCAACAACATACCATGCATATTTTCAGATCACGACACTATGAAACTTCAAGTCAACCACAAGAAAAAATTTGGAAAGACCACAAATACATAGAGGTTAAAGAACATCCTACAAAAGAATGAATGGGTTAACCAGGAAATTAGAGAAGAAATTTAAACATACATGGAAGCAAATGAAAATGAAAACACAACAATCCAAAACATTTGGGCTGCAGCAAAGGTAGTCCTAAGAGGGAAGGAGCAAGGAAAGTCTCCAAACACACAACCTAAACTTACACCTATAGGAGCTAGAAAAGGAACAGCAAATAAAGCCTAAAGCCAGCAGAATAAGGTAAATAATATACAATATAGCATAAATAAGTGATATAGAAGCAAAAAAAAAAACCCCACAACAAATAAACAAAAATCCCCAAAAACAGTAGAACAAAATGAAACAAAGAGCTGGTTCTTTGAAAGAATTAACAATATTGATAAACCCCTAGCCAGACTTATCAAAAAGAAAAGAGAAAGGACCCAAATAGATAAAGTCACAAATGAAAGAGGAGAAATCACAACCAACACCACAAACTACTATAAGAGATTACTATGAAAAATTATACACCAACAACTGGGCAATCTGGAAGAAATGGACAAATTCCTGGAAACTCACAAACTACCAAAACTAAAACAGGAAGAAATAGAAAATGTGAACAGACCCATAACCAGCAAAGAAACTGAATCTGTAATCAAAAATCTGCCAACAAACATAAGTCCAGGCAGGGCCAGATGGCTTCCCAGGGGAATTCTACCATGTATTTAAGAAGAGTTAATATCTATTCTTTTCAAATTGTTCCAAAAAAATTGAAACAGAAGGAAAACTTCCAAACTCCTATGAGGCCGGTATTACCTTGATTCAAAAACCAGACAAAGACCACACTAAAATGGAGAACTACAGGCCAATATTCCTGATGAAAAGTGATGCAAAAATCCTTAACAAGTTACTAGCAAATTGAAACTACAGTGTACTAAAAGAATTATTTACTATGATCAAGTGGGATATATTTTTGGGCTGCAGGGCTGGTTCAATATTCACAAATCAATCAATGTGATACACCACATTAATAAAAGAAAGGATAAGAAGCATACGATCTTCTTTTTTTAAGAGCTTATTTGTTAATTTTGATAGAGAGAGAAAGCTGGGAAGGGGCCAAGAGAAAGGGAGGGCAAGAGAATCCCAAGCAGGCTCTGCACCCTCAGTGCAGAGCCCAATGTGGGGCTCAGTTTCACAGACCATGAGATCATGACCTGAGCTGAAATTAAGAGTTGGATGCTTAACTGACTGAACCACCCAGGCATCCCATGATCCTCTTACCAGATGCAGAAAAAGCATTTCACAAAACACAGCATCCATTCTTGATAAAAACCCTCAACAAAGTAGGAATACATGGAACATACCTCAACACCATAAAAGCCATATACAAAAGACCCACAGATAATATTATCCTTGCTGAGGAAAAACAGAGCTTTTCCTTTATGGTCAGAACCAAAATGGGAAGTCCATACTCACCAATCCTAATTAACACAATACTGGAAGTCTTAGTCTCAGCAATCAGACAACAAAAGAAATAAAGGCATCCAAATAGGAAAGAAAGAAGTCAAATTTTTACTATCTGCAGACGACATCATACTCTATGCAGAAAACCCAAAAGTTGCCACCAAATATTACTCAAACTGATATATGAATTCATCAAAGTTCCAGATTATAAAATCAATGTACAGAAATCTGTTGCATTTCTATACAGCAGAAAGTGAATGAAGCAGCAGAAAGTGAAATCAAGGAGTCAATCCCACTTACAACTGCACCAAAAATAGTAAGATTCCTAGGAATAAACCTAACCAAAGAGGTAAAGGATCTGTACTTTAAAAACTTTAGAACACTTATGAAAGAAAATGGAAAGGACACAAAGAAATGGGAAAAAATTCCATGCTCATGAATTGGAGGAACAATGTCAAAATGTCTATACTATCCAAAGCAATCTACACATTTAATGCAACCCCTATCAAAATACCACTAGCATTTTCACAGAGTGAGAACAAACAATCCTAAACTATGTATGGAACCACTAAAGAATCTGAACTAGCAAAGCAATCATGAACAAGAAAAGCAAAACTAGAGGCATCGCGATTCCAGACTTCAAGCTATGCTCCAAAGCTGTAGTCATTAAGATAGTATGGTAGTGTCACAAAAACAGACACACAGATCAATGGAATAGAACAGAAAACCCAGAAATGGACTCACAACTATATGGTCAATTCATCTTCGACAAAGCAGGAAAGAATATCCATTGGAAAAAAAGACACTCTCTTCAACAAATGGTGTTGGGAAAACTGAATGGTGAAATGCAGAAAAATTAAACTGAACCACTTTCTATACCATACACAAAAATAAATTCAAAATGGATGAAAGACCTAAATGTGAAACAGAAACTATTAAAATCCTAGAGGAGAACACAGGCAGCAACCTCTTTTGACCTTGGAGGTAGCAACTTCTTACTAGATATGTCTCCAGAGGCAAGGGAACCAAAAACAAAAATGAACTAATGGGACTTCATCAAGAGAAAAAAGTTTCTGCCCAGTGAAGGCAACAACCAACAAAACTAAAAGGCATCCTATGGAATGGGAGAGACATTTCCAAATAACACAGCTGATAAGAGTTAGTATCCAAAATCTATAAAGAACTTACCAAACTCAACACCCAAAAAACAAATAACCCAGTTAAGACATGGAAACAAAGAAGACATGAAGAGGCCCTTTTCCAAAGAAGACATCCAGATGGCTAACACACAGAAAACAATGCTCACTATCACTTATCATTAGGGAAATAAAAATCAAAACCACAATGAGGCACTACCTCACACCTGTCAGAATTACATTAACAACATAAGAAACAACAGGTGTTACTGAAGACGCAGAGAAAGGGGAACCATCTTGCACTGCTGGTGGGAATGAAAACTGGTGTAGCCACTCTGGAGAAGAGTATGGAGGTTCCTCAAAAAACTAAAAATAGAACTACTCTACAATCAATAATTATTTTAAACATAAATGGACTAAATTCTCCAATCAAAAGACAAAGAATGGCTGTTGACTGGATAAAAAAATGAGACACACCTATGTATTGCCTATAAGAGACTCACTTAAGAAGGACAGACAGAATAAGATATTCCATGTTTCTTTGAAACAAAAAGAAAGCTGATGTAGCTCTACTTATAGTAGAGTCAAAACAGACTTTAAGGGTAACTGGCTGGCTCAGTCAGTAGAGCAAGTGACTTGACCTCAGAGTCATGACTTCAAGCCCCACACTGGGTATGGAGCCTATTTAAAAATAAATAATTAGGAGGGGGCCAACATGGTGGAGAAGTAGGGGGTTCCGAACCTCCCACATTTCTCAAACAAAGAAGTGTTGAAGCCAAAGGACTTTGAACCCCAAGAGTCTGGGAGGAAAAGAGACTGAGTTGCTGCCAGGGATACACCGGGACAATCTGATGGGCCAGAGGTGTGTGGCTGCGAACTGGGAGAGATTAAAGGAATGGAGGGGAGGGATCCTCTTCTGTGGACAGACAAAGGGAAGAGAAAGAGCAACTTGGGAAGCATAGGACTGTATCTGGACAAGAGGAAAACCTTGGACTGGGATGGGGAAAGATCCAATCTGTAACTGCTGGGCTTTCTCCAGACTGGGGCCGGCTGCCCTGTTCGTGCACCTGAAGAGGAGGGGAGTCAGCCTTTGGCTCGGTGGCTAGGTCAGGGGTGCAGTCTGCAGTAGGAAAAAGGGATCCCCTCCTGGAATGCTGCAGGACAGGACAAAGCCTGTCCAGGGATCACATATCAGGTGGAGTGGAGCTGCACTTCCCAGTACTGGGGCGTGCCGAGCGGGAGTCTGAATCCCACCCAGCAAGCGCCAGGGTGTGGGAGTTAGCAGAGTGAGACAGACCACCTCATCTGTACCTGTGGCACAATGAGGATGGCTCTAACGAGGTGATTTGAGACACTGGGTCTGTGGAAGGGAGACTGGGGAGGAGGGAGTCACCATTTTTATCCCCACCACCTCAGGGATCAGTCGGGGGCCTCAGGGATCAGTCAGTGGGGCCCACAGTGGAGGTGGAACCCACGTACACCAAACCATGCCCCTCTGTGCTGGGTAACTGGGTATCTACTGGGGTAGGAGAGATGCTGAGGAACCAGATGGCCTCCTCCTCTAGACTAGCACTGCTGCATGGCCTGGATTAATTCTTGGACAATTCTCATTATATAGATATATTCTTCCTTCTTTTTCTTCTTATCTCTTCCCTCTTCTAGTCTGGTTACTCTGGTTGTTGGTTTGTTTAAACAGACATATTTAATCCATTCTCTTGACACATGTTCTACACCTCCTTCTTTCCTTTCACTCTCTCTGGAATAATTAAGCTGTATAGTTTCTCTGTCTGTGAAACTTTATCTTCTTTTCTTTTCCCCCCTGCCTCCTTCTCTCTCTCTCTCTCTCTCTCTCTCTCTCTCTCTCTCTCTCTCTCTCTGGATTAGGCCATTTAGTCTCTCTGTTTGGTCAATGTTTACTTTTTCTTTTTCCCCAGCCCCTGTCCTTTCTCTCTTAGTATGTGCTCTTCCATCAGGACCGTCTCCAACCTGATCTTTACTTCTGGCTGGTGTTTGTGGTTTTTTTCTTTTTTTCTTATTTTTAAATTTGTGTGTTTGTGTGTTTTTGTTTTCTGTTTGTTTGTTTGTTTTCCTTTCCAGGGCTACTTCAAGGAAGAAATCAAAGCACACCTGGTGGAGGGTCCAAACAAATCACTGCCAGTAGGAAAATAAAATAACCAAAGTCACAACAGAGAGCAAGTAACACTCTCCAAAAAACACTGCTTGAAGGGCCAGACCCTGGACAGTGTATGACCGCCCCCCTTTAATACAGCAGTGCTTACAGGTGCAGAGCACATAACAAGCTTTTAAAATGCATAAGGGACAGAAAACTAGCCAAAATGACAAAACGGAAGAATTCTCCACAAAAGAAATTCCAGGAAGAAGTGACAGCTAAAGAACTGATCAAAAGAGATATAAGGAATATAACTGAACAAGAATTTAGAATAATAGTCATAAGATTAATCACTAGGCTTGAGAAAAGCACAGAAGACAGCAGAGAATCTATTGCTGCAGAGATCAAGGAACTAAAAAATAGTCATGATGAATTAAAAAATGCTATAAATGAGGTGCAAAATAAAATGGAGGTGGTCACAGCATGGACTGAAGAGGCAGTGGGGAGAAGAGGTGGATTAGAAAATAAAATTATGGAAAAAGAGGAAGCTGAGAAAAAGAGAGTGAAAAAATTCTGGATCATGAGGGGAGAATTAGAGAACGAAGGGATTCAATGAAACAGAACAATATCCGTATCATAGGAGTTCCAGAAGAAGAAGGAGAGAGAGAAAGGGGCTGAAGATGTACTTGAACAAATCATAGCTGAGAACTTCCCCAATCTGGGGAAAGAAACAGACACTGAAATCCAAGAGGCACAAGGGCGCTTGGGTGGCTCAGTCCATTAAACATCCAACTTCAGCTCAGGCCATGATCTCACAGTTTGTGAGTTCGAGCCCCGTGTTGGACTCTGGGCTGACAGCTCAGAGCCTGGAGCTTGCTTTGGATTCTGTGTCTCCCCTTCTCTCTCTGCCCCTCCCATGTTCATGCTCTGTCTCTTTCTGTTTCTCAATAATAAATGAACGTTAAAAAAAAGAAAAGACCTCCAAGAGGCACAGAGAACTTCCTTCAGATGCAACTTGAATCTATCTGCATACATATCATAGTCAAACTGGCAAAATACAAGGATAAAGAGAGATTTCTGAAAGCAGCTAGGGATAAATGGGCCTTAACATACAAAGGTAGACACATAAGGGTAGTAGCAGACTTATCTACTGAAACTTGGCAGACCAGAAAGGAATGACAGGAAATCTTCAATGTGATGAACAGGAAAAATATTCAGCCAAGAATCCTTTATCCAGCAAGTCTGTCATTCAGAGTAGATGGAGAGATAAAGGTTTTCCTAAGCAAAAACTGAAGGAATTCATCACCATTTAACCAGCCCTACAAGAGATCCTACGGGGGACTCTGTGAGTGAAATGTTGCAAGGACCACAAAGTACCAGAGACCTCACTACAAGCATGAAACCTACAGAGATCACAACGACTCTAAACCCATATCTTTCAATAACACTGAATGTAAATGGACTAAATGTGCCAATCAAAAGACATAGGGTATCAGAATGGATAAAAAACAAGACCCATCTATTTGCTGTCTATGAGAGACTTATTTTAGACCCGAGGACACCTTCAGATTGAAAGTGAGGGGATGGCAAACTATCCATCATGCTATTGGAAGTCAAAAGAAAGCTGGAGTAGCCATACTTATATCAGACAAACTAGACTTTAAATTAAAGGCAGTAACCTCTACTACAAAGCTGTAATAATCAAGACAGCATGGTATTGGCACAAAAACAGACACACAGACCAATGGAATAGAATAGAAACCCCAGAACTAGACCCACAAAAGTATGGCCAACTCATCTTTGACAACGCAGGAAAGAATATCCAATGTCTCTTTGACAAATGGTGCTGGGAGAACTGGACAGCAACATGCAGAAGAATGAAACTAGACCACTTTCTTACACCATTCACAAAAATAAACTCAAAATGGATAAAGGACCTGAATGTGAGACAGGAAACCATCAAAACCCTAGAGGAGAAAGCAGGAAATGACCTCTCTGACCTCAGCCGCAGCAATTTCTTACTTGACACATCCCCAAAGGCAAGGGAATTAAAAGCAAAAATGAACTATTGGGACCTCATGAAGATAAAAAGCTTCTGCACAGCAAAGGAAACAATCAACAAAACTAAAAGGCAACCAATGGAATGGGAAAAGATATTTGCAAATGACATACCGGACAAAGGGCTAGTATCCAAAATCTATAAAGAGCTCACCAAACTCCACACCCAAAAAACAAATAACCCAGTGAAGAAATGGGCAGAAAACATGAATAGACACTTCTCTAAAGAAGACCTCCAGGTGGCCAACAGGCACATGAAAAGATGCTCAACGTCGCTCCTCATCAGGGAAATACAAATCAAAACCACACTCAGATATCACCTCACGCCAGTCAGAGTAGCCAAAATGAACAAATCAGGAGACTATAGATGCTGGAGAGGATGTGGAGAAACAGGAACCCAATTGCACTGTTGGTGGGAATGCAAACTGGTACAGCCGCTCTGGAAAATAGTGTGGAGGTTCCTAAAAATAGACCTACCCTATGACCCAGCAATAGCACTGCTAGGAATTTACCCAAGGGATACAGGAGTACTGATGCATAGGGGCACTTGTACCCCAATGTTTACAGCAGCACTCTCAACAATAGCCAAATTATGGAAAGAGCCTAAATGTCCATCAACTGATAAATGGATAAAGAAATTGTGGTTTATATACACAATGGAGTACTACATGGCAATGAGAAAGAATCAACTATGGCCCTTTGTAGCAACGTGGATGGAACTGGAGAGTGTGATGCTAAGTGAAAGAAGCCATACAGAGAAAGACAGATACCATATGTTTTCACTCTTATCTGGATCCTGAGAACCTTCACAGAAACCCATGGGGGAGGGGAAGGAAAAAAAAAAGAGGTTAGAGTGGGAGAGAGCCAAAGCATAAGAGACTCTTAAAAACTGAGGACAAACTGAGGGTTGATGGGGGGGGGTGGGAGGGAGGGAAGGGTAGGGGGTGGGCATTGAAGAGGGCATCTTTTGGGATGAGCACTGGGTGTTGTATGGAAATCAATTTGACAATAAATTTCATATATTAAAAAAATAAATTAAAGGCTGTAACAAGAGATGAAGAAGGGCATTATATAATAATTATAAGGTCTATCCATCAGGAAGAGCTAACAATTATAAATGTCTATGCACCAAATTCAGCAGCACCCAAATATATAAAACAATTAATCACAAGCATAAGAAATCTTACTGGTAAGAATGTGGTAATTTCAGGGGACTTTAATACTCCACTTACAACAAGGGGCAGATCATCTAGACAGAAAATCATAAAGAAACAATGGTCCTGAATGATACACTAGACCAGATGGACTTGACAGATATATTTAAAACTTTCCACCCTAAAGCAGCAGAATATACTTTCCTCTTGAGTGCACAAGGAACATTCTCCAAGATAGATCACATGCTGGGTCATAAAACAGCCTTCAACAAATATAAAAGAATTAAGATCATACCATGCACACTTTCAGATCACAATGCTATGAAACTTGAAATCAACCATAGGAAAAAGTTTGGAAAATCTCCAAATGTATGGAGGTTAAAGCACACCCTACTAAAGAAGGAATGGGTCAACCAGGCAATTAGAGAAGAAATTAAAAAATATATGGAAACAAATGAAAATGAAAACACAACAATCCAAACCCTTTGGATGGAGCAAAGAGAGTCCTAACAGGAAAATACATTGCAATCCAGGCCTATCTCAGAACAAGAAAAATCCCAAATACAAAATCTAACAGTACACCTAAAGGAACTAGAAGCAGAACAGCAAGGAAGCCCCAAACCCAGCAGAAGAGAAATAACAAAGATCACAGCAGAAATAAACAATTTAGAATCCACCCCCCCCCAAAAAAAAACCCAACAGAACAGATCAATGAAACTAAGAGTTGGTTTTTTGAAAAAAATAAAAAAAATTGATAAACCTCTAGCCAGGATTCTCAAAAAGAAAACAGAGAGGACCCAAATAGATAAAATCACGAATGAAAATGGCTTTATTACAACCAATCACTCAGAAACACAGGCAATTATCAGGGAATATTAGGAAAAATTATATGCCAACAAACTGGACAACTCGGAAGAAATGGACAAATTCCTAAACACCCACACACTGCCAAAACTCAAAAGGAAGAAACAGAAAATTTGAACAGACCCATTAACTAGTGAAGAAATTGAATCTGTTATCAAAAATCTTCCAACAAGTCAGAGTCCTGGACCAGATGGCTTCCCTGGGGAATTCTACCAGACATTTAAAGCAGAGTTAATACCTATCCTTCTCAAGCTTTTCCAAAAAATAGAAAGGGAAGGCAAACTTCTGGACTCATTCTATGAAGTCAGAATTACTTTGATTCCTAAACCAGACAGAGACCCAGCAAAAAAAGAGAACTACAGGCCAATATCCCTGATGAATATGGATGCAAAAATCTCAATAAGACACTAGCAAATCAAATTCAACAGCATATAAAAAGAATTATTCACCATGAACAAGTGGGATTCATTCCTGGGCTGCATAGCTCGTTCAACATTCGCAATTCAATCAATGTGATACATCACATCAGTAATAGAAAAGAACCATATGATCCTGTCAATCGATGCAGAAAAAGCATTTGACAAAATTCAGCATCCTTTCTTAATAAAAACCCTCGAGAAAGTCGGGATAGAAGGAACATACTTAAACATCATAAAAGCCATTTATGAAAAGCCCATGGCTAACATCATCCTCAGTGGGGAAAAACTGAGCTTTTTCCCTGAGATCAGGAACACGACAGGGATGTCCACTCTCACCGCTGCTGTTTGACATAGTGTTGGAAGTGCTAGCATCAGCAATCCGACAACAAAAGGAAATCAAAGGCATCAAAATTGGCAAAGATGATGTCAAGCTTTCACTTTTTGCAGATGACATGATATTATACATGGAAAATCCGATAGACTCCACTGAAAGTCTACTAGAACTGATACATGGATTCAGCAAAGTCGCAGGATACAAAATCCATGTACAGAAATTGGTTGCGTTCTTATACACTAATAATGAAGCAACAGAAAGACAAATAAAGAAACTGATCCCATTCACACTTGCACCAAGAAGCATAAAATACCTAGGAATAAACCTAACTAACCTATGTGTTGGAAACTATAGAAAGCTTATGAAAGAAACTGAAGGAGACACAAAGAAATGAAAAAACATTCGGTGCTCGTGGATTGGAAGAATAAATATTGTTCAAATGTCAAGGGTACCCAAAGCAATCTACACATTCAATGCATTCCCAATCAAAATTGCACCAGCATTCTTCCCAAAGTTAGAACAAGCAATCCTAAAATTTGTATGGAACCACAAGAGACCCTGAATAGCCAAAGTAATAATTAAGAAGACCAAAGTGGGAGGCATCATAATCCCAGACCTTAGCCCCTACTACAAGGCTATAATCAACAAGACAGTTTGGTATTGGCACAAAAACAGACACATAGACCAGCGAAATAGAATAGAGAACCCAGAACTGGGCACACGAATGTATGGCCAACTCATCTTTGACACAGCAGGAAAGAATATGCAATGGAAGAAAGTCTCTTTAACAAATGGTGCTGGGAGGGAAGCTTGGGTGGCTCAGTCAGTTAAGCGTCCGACTTAGGCTCAGGTCATGATCTCACGGTTCATAAGTTCAAGCCCCACATCAGGCTCTGTTCTGACAGTGCAGAGCCTTGCACCTGCTTTGGATTCTGTCTCCCTCTCTCTCTCTGCCACTCCCCTGCTCATGCTCTGTCTCTCTCTCTCAAAAATAAATAAATATTAAAAAAAAATAAAACAAATGGTGCTGGGAGAACTGGACAGCAACATGAAGAAGAATGAAACTAGACCACTTTCTTACACCACATACAAAAATAAACTCAAAATGGATGAAAGACCTGAACGAAGACAGGAAACCATCAAAACCCTAGAGGAGAAAGCAGGCAACAATCTCTTTGACCTTAGCCACAGCAGTTTCTTACTTGACACATCTTCAAAGGCAAGGAAATTAAGAGCCAAAATGAACTATTGGACCTCATGAAGATAAAAAGCTTCTGCACTGCAAAGGAAACAATCAATAAAACTAAAAGGAAACCGATGGAATGGGAAAAGATATCTGCAAATGACATATTGGATAAAGGGCTAGTATCCAAAATCTGCAAAGAACTCACCATACCCCACACCTGAAAAACAAACAATCCAGTGAAGAAATGGGCAGAAGACATGAATAGACACTTTTCCAAAGAAGACATCCAAATGGCCAATAGACACATGAAGCAATGCTCAATGTTACTCCTCAGCAAGGAAATACAAATCAAAGCCACACTGAGATACCACCTCACACAGGTCAGAAAGACTAAAATGAACAAGTCAGGCAACTATAGATGCTGGAGAGGATGTGGAGAAATGGGAACCATCTTGCACTGTTGGTGGGAATGCAAACTGGTGCAGCCACTCTGGAAAACAGTGTGGAGGTTCTTCAAAAAATTAAAAACATAACTACCTTATGACCTAGCAATAGCACTGCTAGGAATTTACCCAAGGGATATATGAGTGCTGATGCATAGGGGCACATGTACCCCAATGTTTATAGAAGCACTTTCAACAATAGCCAAATTATGGAAAGAGCCCAAATGTCCATCAACTGATGAATGGATAAAGAAGATGCGGTTTATATATACAATGGAATACTACTTGGCAATGAGAAAGAAGGAAATCATGCCATTTGTAGCAATGTGGATGGAACTGGAGGGCATTATGCTAAGTGAAATAAGTCATACAAAGACAGATACCATATGTTTTCACTCATATGTGGATCGTGAGAAACTTAGCTGAAGACCACGGGGGAAGGTAAAGGGGAAAAAAAAAGTTACAAACAGGGAGGAAGGGAGACAAACCATAAGAGTCTCTTAAATATAGAGAACAAACTGAGGGTTAAGGGGGGTAGTGGAGAGGGGAATGAGGATGACGTGCATTGAGGAGGGCACTTGTTGGGATGAGCACTGGGTGTTGTATGAAAGCCAATTTGACAATAAATTATATTAAATAAATAAAAATAAAAAATAAATACACAATTAATTAATTTTTAAAACCATGTAAAAAAAGACTTTGAAATGAAAATATAATAAAATACAGAAGGCCACTACATTATGATCAAAGAGTCAATCCAGCAAGGAAATATGACATTTATATATATACACACCCATCAAAGAAGCACCAAAATACATAAAACAAATATTAACAGACCTAAAATGGGAAACTGACAGTAGTATATAGTAGGGGATTTTCACACCCCATGGATAGGTCATCCAGACAGAAAATCCGTAAGGTAACATCAGCCTTAAATAACACATTATACCTGATGGACTTAATATATATATATATATATATATATATGTATATATATATATATATATATTTATATATATGTATATATATGTATATATATATATATATAAAACATTCTATACAAAAGCAGAATATACATTCTTATCAAATGCACACAGAATATTCTCCAGAATTGATCACATATTAAACCAAAAAACTAGTCTCACTAATTCAAGAAAACTGAAATCTTATCAACCTTTTTTTCTAACACAATGATATAAAACTAAAGTCAATTACTAGAAACTAGAAAACTACAAATATGTGGAGATTAAACATGTTACTGATCAGCAACTAGTTCAGAGAAGAAATCAGGGGAGAAATTAAAAAAAAATGCAAACAATTATGATACACCAAAATCTATGATATACAGCAAAAGTGGTTTTAAAGGGAAGGTTTTTTTTGTTTGTTTGTTTTTTTTTTTTAGCAATTTAGCCCTATCTCAAGAAACAAGAGATGTATGAAATAAACAATCTAATTTTACAACTAAAAGAACTTGAAAAGTATAAACATAGACCAAAGTTACTAGAAAAGAAATAATAAGGATTATAATGGAAATAAATTAGGGACTAAAAAACAATAGAAAAGATTAATGAAACTAAGAGCTAGTCCTTTGACACAATAAACAAAACTGATAAAACTTTAGCTAGACTCACCAAGAAAAAGAGAGAGAGGGTGCAGATAGAATCACAAATGAAAGATGAGAATTTACAACTAATACCATAGAAATACAAAGGATCATGAGACCACTATTAAAATTATACATCAACAAACTGAACAACTTAGAAGGTCCTAGAAATTTATAATCTTCCAAGAGTGAAACATGAAGAAATAGGCAATTGTGAATAGACCAATTATTAGTAAAGGGAATGTAACAGTAATAAAAAACCTCCCAAAAAACAAAACTCTAGGAGTAGACAGCTTCACTGGTGAATACTAACAAACTATCAAAGAAGAATTAATACTTAACCTTCTCAAACTCCTTCAAAAAAAATGAAGAGGAGGAAACAATTCCAAACTCAGTTAAAAAGGCTAGCATTACTCTGTATCAAAACCAGACAATCACACCACAAAAAATAAAATCACAGGCCAGTATCCCTGATAAATACAGATGTAAAAATACTCAACAAAATATTAACAAACCAGGGGCGCCTGGGTGGCTCAGTCAGTTAAGTGTCCAACTTTGGCTCAGGTCATGATCTCACAGTTCATGAATTTGAGCCCCACATTGGGCTCTGTGCTGACAGCTCAGAGCCTGGAGCCTGCTTTGGATTCTGTGTCTCCTTCTCTCTCTGCCCCTGCCCAACTTGTGCTCTGTCTCTCTCTCCTTCAAAAATAAATAAAAGTAAAAAAATTTAAATTGTGCATTAAATACTGTTATCCCTTCTTAAAAAAAAATATATTAACAAATCAAATTCAATAATATATTAAAAGGATCAAATACCATGATCAAGTGGGATTTATTCCAGGGATGCAAGGATGGCTCAACATCTGCAAATCAATATGATATAGCATTAACAAAATAAAAGATAAAAATGATATGATCATCCCAACAGATGCAGAAAAGGCATCTGACAAAATTTAGCATCCATTTATGATAAAAATTCTCAACAAAGTAAAAACAGAGGAAACATACCTTAACATAATAAAGTCCATTTATGACTAACCCACAGCTAAAATCATATTAATGGTGAAAAGCTGAAAGCTAAGGTCAGGAACAAAACAAGGCTGTCCACTAGCCCCACTTTTATTCAGCATAGTCTTGCAATTCTTAGCCACAGCAATCAGACAAGAAAAAGAAATAAAAGGTATCCAAATTTGAAAGAAAGAAGTAAAACTGTTTGCCATATATAAAAAATCCTAAAGACCCTACTAAAACAGAATAAAGGAATTCAATAAAGTTGCAGGATACAAAATTAATATACACAAATATATGAATTTCTATACATTGACAATAAACAATAAGAGAAAAATTATGAAAATAATCCCATTTACAGCTGCACCAGAAAAAAATAATAAGATACCTAGGAATAAATTTAACCATGGAGGTGAAAGACCTGCATACTGAACTCTATAATACATTGTTGGAAACAAAATGGAGAAAACACAGATAAATGGAACGATTATTCCATGCTCATGGATTGTTAGAATTAAGAGTTAAAATTTCCATTTTACCAAAAGCAATCTACGGATTCAAAGTAATCCCTATCAAAATTCCAATGACATGTTTTTTATAAAACTAGAATAATTCTAAAATTTATATGGAACCACAAAGACCTTGAATAGCCAAAACAATTTTGAGAAAGAAGAACAAAGCTAACAGGTATCATGCTCTCTGATTTCAAAGTATACTTCCAAGCTATAATAATCAGAACAGTATGGTATTGGCATAAAAACAAAAAAATAAATCAATGGAAAATAATAGCAAGCTCCTTAATAAATCCATGCATACCTGGCAATTAACTTACAACAAAGGAGGTAAGAATATACAATGGCAAAAGGACAGTCTCTTCAGCAAATGATGTTGAGAAAACCGAATAGCTACACGCAAAAAAGTGCAATTGGATCACTATCTTACCCCATATGCAAAACAAACTCAAAATGGATGAAAGATTTGAATGTAAGACCTGCCTGAAACCATAAAACTCCTAGGAGAAAACAGGCAATAAGGCTCCTTCACAATGGTCCTACCAATATTTTTTTTGGATCTGACTCCAAAGGCCAACTGGATGTCTTCTTTGGAGAAATGTCTGTTCATGTATTCTGCACATTGTTTACTTGGGTTATTTGTTGTTTGGTTGTTGAGTTTTGTAAGTTCTTTATATATTTTGTATGCTAGCTCTTTATTGGGTCTGATGTCATTTGCAAGTATCTTCTGTAAAGTTACATACCAAGAATGAACTTGTAAAATATGTAAACTACGGATTTGGACATTTTGATGTGTTAATGGAGGTTGATCAGTTGTAATGATCTGATGAGTAGTAGTATGAGTATCAGTGAAATACAACATTAAACAAAAATAAGATACCTCAATACATACACTAGAATGACTGAGAAGGGACACTGTACAGGAAAGTTAACAAAGGCATGAAACTGAGATCCCTACCAAGGCATTCTTGCAAGAATGGACCCTGGCTAGCATATGAAAACTTGGATCTCAGGAGATTCCTACCCTTCTCCAACTGATAGGTGGCACTCACTGCACCTAAATCGTTTCTGCCCAAACAACGTGGTTTATGTTTGAAGGGTTTCAGAACAAAATATTCTCTGGGGGTTCTCTCCAAAATATTCCCCTTTTGGAGAGGGGTTCTCTCCAAAATATTCTGCTTTGGTATATTTATTATTTTGAATGAGGGAATTTGAGTAACAACAGATGCAAGAAGGGCTTTCTGACCTCCTCCCTTTATATCTAAAAACAGTCATAAAACTTTATATGAAAGTCTGATGAGTGGATTAAGAAGATATGGTATAAACATACAATGGAATATTACTCAGCCATCAAAAGAATGAAATCTTGCCATCTGCAACAATGTGGATGGAGTTAGAGTGTACTATACTCAGTGAAATACGTCAGTCAGAGAAAGATAAATACTGTATGATTTCACTCATATGTGGAATTTAAGAAGTAAAACAAATACACATAGGGGAAAGGAGAAAAATGGGAAACAAACCAAAAGAGAGACTCTTAACTACAGAGGACAAACTGAGGGTTGATGAAGGGGAGGTGGGTGAGGAATAGGTTAAATGGGTGATGGGCATTAGGAGGGCACCTGTTTTGAGCACTGGGTGTTATACTTAAATGATGAATTACTAAATTCTACTCCTGAAACCAATACTACATTATATATGTTAACTAAAATTTAAATAAAAATTTGGGGAAAAAATCTGAGAAATTGGAAAAAAACAAAACAGAACAGAACAAAAAACCAATTTCACATGAAGAAAGCACCCTCTCTGTACCAGAAAAAAAAAGAACATTTGCATGACCAGAACACTGAAGTTCACTCTGAAAAGGACCTGTACAAAAAACCCTACTAAAATAACCTTTACCTTCCATTGCTTCCCCCTATATATTTCTTAGTCACTTTCCCACAATTGACTATCTCTAGCCCAAATCCCTTTGTCTTATCACATTTCCACATATTTATCATTTCTTTGTTAAAAAAGTATATAACCTCTGAGTCCAAACTGATGCTTTAGGTCTTCATTTTCCTTATGAAGACCCCCATATGCATGTAAAAATGTTAAATAAAATGTGCATGCTTTTCTTCTGTTAGTCTGTCTTACATCCGTTTAATTCTCAGGCCTAGCCAAGGACTCTGACTGCAGAAGGAAGTCTTTTCTCTCCGACATGCTGAATACCTGCTTTCCTTCTGGGAGCCTGGAATTTTGGTACATGCGAGGCAAAGGGTACCTATATGATTGCTGTACAATCAAAAACTTGGGGGCTGAGTCTCTGATGGGCTTATATGGGCAGAAACATCACATGTGTCATATCATTCTTGCTGCTAAGGGAAGAGTGAGCTACATGTGTCCCCTCAGGGGGGAGAGTGAGCATAAAGAAAACTGCACATTCCTCTAGACTCCACCTGTGTCTTTTTCATTATGACCCAGCTGTATATCCTTCCTACATCACTGCAATAAATCTTAGCCATGAATATGACTGTATGATTAGTACTGTGAGTACTTCTAGCAAGTCTTTAAATATAGAGGTAGTCTTGGGGACCTCAAACTCAGGCACAAGAGAACTCTATGGGGTGATGGCAGTGTACCATGTTTTGATATGAATTTGTCAAGACAGACTGGATAGTACACTTAATATCTGAGCATTCCACCATATGTAAATTATAGTTCAATAAAATAAAAATGATTAAGAAGGCTAAAAAATTTATAAATGCCAAGTTACAACAGGCAAGTATTACAAGCAAGGAGCAGGCACAGTAGAAATCAGGCCAAAAGGCAAAGAAAAATTTATATTGCTGAAGTCTACAATTTATGAGAAAGAAACAATAATTTTATCTCTGCTCTCAGTAATACATAAAACCCAACTACAAGAAATGCCAAGAAATAAACACAGGCACACTAATGACAGGATAACTTAATAAAACAGTCCAAGAAAAGGCAAGTAGACAAAAAATAAGTGAGGGTATATAAGCCTTAGTAAATAAATCAGAAACTATTTAAACAGTGATGGAAGGAAACAAAGATAACAGGGGCACCTGGGTGGCTCAGTGGGTTGAGCTTCCAACTTCTGCTCAGGTCACCATCTTGCTGTTGGTGAGTCTGAGCCCTGCATTGGGCTCTGTGCTGACAGCTCAGAGCCTGGAACCTGCTTCAGATTCTTTGTCTCCCTCTCTCTGGCCCTCCTCCACTGATGCTCTGTCTCTCTGTGTCTCAAAAATAGATATAAAAAAAATTTTTTTAAAAGACAACATAAATGCTCATGTTAATAAAAAAATAGGTAAATTGAAAAAAACTACAATATTAAAATGGAAAATAGTAGGCTAAAGAAAATAACAAAAATAAGGAAAATTATGGGGTTAAAAAACTGAAGAACTTCAGAATTAAAAAAAAATCAAAATTGGTTCTATGAGGAAAAGGAAAGGAAAAACAACTAGCTAACCTGTTCAAGAAAAGGAGAAAAAAATACTATAAAAAGACAAGGAGGAAAACACATTTAAACAGAGGATTTTTTTTAAATCATAAGAGATTACATGTATAACTTTATGCAAATACATTTTAAAATCTATTTGAATGGAAAATTTCCTAGAAAAATACAATATACCAAAATTTATCCTTTTGGAGATATAAAACAGTCCAATTTTCATCGAAGAAACACAAATAGTATCAAAGAAATGCTCCATCATAGCATAGGGAAATTCTGTCAAACCTTCAAATATCAGACAATTCCAATACTACTTAAAATTTCAAGAGCATATAAAGTAAATGACCAAATTATTTTTAGAAAGCAAACCTATCTAACAAAGACTACTTCCCAAAAAACCCCACTAATTCCACTCACATATCAATGCAAAAATTCTGAATAGAATACTACCAAGCATAATTACATTAAAAAAAATTAACACTCTAAGCAGGTGGCATTTATTCCAGGAACAGAAGGGTGGTTCAATATTAGAAAATCTATCATGTAATTCACCATATTAATATATCTCGGGGGGGGGGGGGCGGAATCTTACAATCACCTCCTTGAAAAGGCCTCTGACAAAATTTAACTTTTGTTCCTGATTAAAACCACTAAAAACGAATAGGAATTCATGAATATGTTCTAACACAGTAAAATGTACACACGAAGAATGATGGCCAGTGTACTCACTACGGTTTCACAATGTATTAAGGATATTAGACAATGAAATCAGACAAGAGAAAACAAGAGTAAAACTATCAAGCAGATATAATTGCTTGACCTAAAAGAATCAGAGTGAAAAGCAAAAAATTAAATCTTCTTAAATTTTAATAGTATATAAAATTTTACTTAATTTGTAGTAATATATAAAATTAATGTAAAAACCAGTAACTTTCACATACACAGTTCTTATAAACAGAAAACTTATTACAAGGCATAAAAGAAGAGAACATTCCAGTTTATAACGGTAACAAAAAGACAAAATACTTAGAAACAAATATAACAACAAATGTGCGATTTTAAATGAGGAAAACTTTAAAACCCTCTTGTAAAACTCAGAAATTTATTTGAACAGTTGGAAAAATATTCCTTGTTCTTAAATAGGATGATATAAAATAAATATATCATTCTTCTCCCAAGTCAGTATGTATTTAATGTTGTCTCACTGAAAATAATAACCAGTAAGTTTCTTTTTCATTCTAAAGTTTATGTGGAAAGGTAAGAAAAAACAGCTAGGAAAACAGTGAAAAATAAGATTAATGAGGTGAAGTTTAGCTCTACCAGATGTTAAAACATTCTATAAAGTCTACTTAAAAATGGGTGGTACTAGTAAAATAATTGAAAGTCAGAAAAATGGAACAGAATAGAAATTCAAGAAATAAACCAAAACACATACAGAAATTCAGGATATGCTGTAAGTGACAATGAATTCACTGGGCAAAAGATGTATTTTTAATAAATGTTGCTAGAACAAAATAATACTCATTTGGAAAAGGTAAAATGTGGAAATGGGAAAAGTCTCCATGAAATCAAAATCCACTAGCAATACAAGTTTCACATTATAATATATATATAAAAAAAAGTAAGTGTTGTGCAGTAAATAGTAACGTGAGCCAAGTTAAAAGACAAATGACAAACTGAGGAAACTAGCAATGCATATGACAGGCAAAGGGCTCATGTCTCTAAAATATAGAGTTCTTCAAATGGAAGGGGGGAAATAAGCACCACAAAAATGGGGGGGGGGGGGGGGGAAGAAACAACCCTGTGTGGTATTGGTGAAGAGATAAAAACTACGATCAACGGCACAGAATAGGATCCAGAAATAGATTCACATAAATATGGTCAATTATTTCCCACAAATTACCAAAGGAATTCAATGGGTAAAGAAAAGACTTCAAACAATGGTGCTGGGACAACTGAATATGTGAATGGGAAAAAAAAAAATGAGCACTGTCCTTACCTCAAAAATGAACGCCAAATATATGACAGATCTAAATTAAAAGTCTAAAAATATAAAACTTTCCAAGGAAACAAGAAAATCCCATTAACCTGGTATATGAAGATTTCTTACTTAGGACACCCAAACTATGAGGCACAAAAGAAAATGTAACTGGATGTAAGCAATATAAAAAACTTTTACTCTTCAAAAGACATTGCTGAAAAAAACCAAAAAGCCAGCCAGAAAAAGGAAATATTCATAATACATGTAGCTGATAAAGATCTTCTATCTAGAATACATAAAAAATTCATATAAAATTTTAGGAACAGAAAACAGATCAGTACTCTAGTTATGGGCGGATGTGACAAAGGGGTACTGGGGAAAAGAGCCAGACACAAATGTACAGCCCACATGATTCCATTAAGATGGTACCCAGAATAGGCAAAATCCTATCAAGGGTTAGGGTGAGCAGGGTGAGTGGTGGTTGAAAACAAAGGGGCAGGAGGATATTTTCTGGTGTGATACAAATAGACTGTGTCTTCACAGAGGTATGCATTTTCAAAACCGATCAAATTGTCACTCAAAATCTGGGCATTCCATCTTATGTAAATTATACTTCAAGCGAAACACATTTTAAAGATCATTGTAGCTCCTATTCATTGAACACAAAGGGTAAAAAACCAAAAAGCAAAAAACCAATCTTTAGCTTTAAGAATGTGACAAGACACCTTCGACAGCCCTATAGTAGGGATAGTGTAATTTTCTTTTGGGTCTCAAACAACATGAAGCCTGGTGCACTGCGCATTATTTATATAAAGATTGCAATTCTCAATATAAGACTAACCTCACTCAAAATGGCCTGGCAGGTGTTCTGTTTATATGGCAATGGCATAACATCAACTTATAATTCATACAACCTTCTAACTCTGCAATAGTGCCATTCTTCAATTTTTCATTAGGAGGGAGGGCTTCACCTCAGGGTAAATATTACTCCTCACTGATTGATAAAAGACACTCAATATATGTCTGCTACATTAATAATAAAGGAGTTTATGCCAATCAAAGTCTTAAAGAGAAAAAAAAAAAACCTACAGAAACAAAGTTCCTAAAGCAAAACCATAGCAAAACAAAGATTCATACCAAAAAAAAAAAAAAAAAAAAAAAAGATCATTCACCAGAACACTGGAAATAGTAAGATAGAATGAAAACAGAATGATTGCATAAATAATGGCAATCCCTTCAGTGAAATTTTATTTCATCTGTTTTAAAGAGGATAAATTTCATGAGAGGATAATATATCATGAAAGGGGGAAAGATGAAAAACATTCTATGTGATATAAATGCTTTTTTTTAAAAAAAAATATATGTTAGTTTATGTATAAAGAAGAAAAATGACAGAATAAACAAATGTGTTGACAGTACTTGTCTCTCAGGCGGTGGAATATAGGAGATTTACACATTCTATAATTTGTTATGCCTTTAAGATTTGAATTCTACAGAATTCACCTGTACTATTGTTCTAATTGCTTCTTCAGATGTTGGGGGTAAAAATCTGTGAAGAAAGAACTACCTGATGTACTAGCTGACCCAAGAACTTTTTTCTCTTGCTCTTATAGTGAATAATATTTTGATATATTAACCATAAGTTTGCACTTTAGTACAATCTTAGTATTGAAGTACTACATTCCCAATTTTTCTTTTTTTTTGTCTCAAAGAAGAGTGAGGAACGCCTAAGCCTAAAAGGACAAAGTCTAATTTTTACCATTTATCCTTTCTAGGGTAACTCATGTGATTTGGAATCATACACAAAGAGGGAGTACAAAGCTTCTTAAAAACCTGTCATTCCACCTCCTTCACTACCTCCAAGACAGATTTGGGAGAACCTTCAGGAAGAAGAGTCTAAAAGAGCCTGGCCAGCAATCAGTTCACCCACAATATCCTGGCCCTAAATACTAATTTCACTACCACTCTTGTCCTCCAAAGCTGGATGTAACACTGGGGTGGGAGGGAAAAGAAGAGGACATAGAAGAGGCACAAACCTAGTATGTCTGAAAGTTTTAGGGCAGTCTATTGATGTGTGGGTTCCAAAAACACAATTAAATGGAGTTACTGAAAATTAAGCTTACATTGCTTACAGTGCTGATTTCTTAAAATGAGATTTTTAGTCACTATACTTACTTCATTTACTTTTCTTAAAAGTACTTAGCTGTTCTTTTTTTTTAATATATATAATGTTTTAAAATTTATTTTTGAGACAGAGAGAGACAGAGCATGAGCAGGGGAGGGACAAGAGAGAGGGAGACACAGAATCCGAAGCAGGCTCCAGACTCTGAGCTGTCAGCACAGAGCCCAACGTGGGGCTTGAACTCACAGACGGCGAGATCATGAACTGAGCCGAAGTTGGACACTCAACCGAGTGAGCCACCCAGGCGCCCCATGAGTTGTCCTGAGCGGAATACAGCAGCTTTCTTAACTCTGCTAATACAGAGGTATCTTTCCTTTTAAATCTTCTGCCTACTTTGCATACAATGAGGTGACCAAGATGGCCTGCCTGTTTACTCTGAGCTGGACCAACCTTTAGAAAGGCTCTTCTGGCTCTAGGTCCTAACCACCCTTTTCTTTGAACATGTGCTTTAGAAAACTTGTAATTATACATCCTTTCTCTGTTTAAAATACAGATAACCCTTTTTTACAAGCCTCTTTCCTGTTTTACAACCCCAAACTGCCTTTCTGAAGGACCTGGGAGTCATCCTTTGACACATAATCCTCAAGGAAAATAACACCCCTATTCCCAGTATCTGTGCGAGGGGAGGAGCTAGCTTTCAACAGGCACCAATCAGCAAACACAGATGGCCTCATCAGAGAACCACGTGGACAAACTCAGGAAGTTACTCAAGGTGTTCTCCTGGTCAACCTTCCCTCCAACTTTTCCAACTTTCCCACTGTCTCACCTCAGTCCACAAACACCTTCCCAACCTTTGTTTCAGCAGAGTTGAGCTCAGACTGAGTTCTGGCCTCTCTTCCCTGCTCTGGTAGCCTCACATAAAGTCTTCCTTGCCTGTTTTACTTCTTCCAGTGCAATTTTTGCTTTGACAGAAGAAAACTAAGACAACGTGAGCTTCCTGCAGCACTTAACTTCCATACCCCTTCTCTATTTATTGAACACTTACTGTGTTCTGTCAGTTGAAATAGTCTAGTCACCCTGAGAGATGGGTACGTGTAATATCCAGGTTCTTTCAGACAAGGAAACCCTGGCCTTGTGAAGTCAAAGTTTACCTTGGGTCATTGCTATAATCTGACTGTCTGGGTCCTCCCCTCCTCCCCAGATTCGTATGTTGAAATCCAAACCCGGATGTGATGGTATCAGGATGAGGGACATTGGGCACGTGATGAGGCCATGAGGATGGAGCCCCGATGAATGGGATTAGTGCCCATATTATAAGACAGGGCCCCAGAGAGCTCCCCTGTTCCCAGAAATCAGGCTCTCACCACACACTGAATCTCACGGACCTCTGAACTGAGACTTCCCGGCCTCCAGAACTGTGAGAAATACATTTGGGTGGCCCAGCCCACGGTAGGTATTCTATTACAGCAGCCCCAGCTGACTGGGACAGTCACACAGCAAGTCAATTCTGGACACCCCAGCCCTAGACCCAAAACACGTGCCTCCAGACCCCTGGCTTTCAAATACTGAAGGCAACCAAAATAAAATTCTGTTTGTTTAATGTGTTCCCATTAGCTTCTCTGTGTGTCTTGGGGTGCAGAGAAGTGTCTCCTACGTCATGTGCTTGTTTTGGCACTTTCTCCTCCCTGGGAAGTCCGGGATGCATTCCCCAGAGCAGGGGCACTTGGAGAGGAAAAGGAAGGGAGTGAGGTCCAGTGAGGGACATGCAAAACTACAGGATGGAGGGTCAACGCTGGGTGTGGCGGCGAGCGGCGAGCGACATTAGACAGCGAGGTACGGGGAATATTATAATATATATGTTACATACAACGGGCTTTGGAGGGGGCAGAAAGGGTTGTGGAGGGTTCCAGTGTATTGGGGCTTTTGGTGTTGGGGGGTTCGCCCTTTCCGGCTCTGCACTCAACAGTGCGGCCAGGGGGTGGGCCTCCGGGGAAGTCCAGGAAGCCCACCCTTCGCCTCCCCGGGGGAATCTGGGGAGAAGACACCACCAGGGCGGGGTGGTCCCGCACTCACCGCTCGGGCCTCGAAACCGCCACTGCTACACCTGCGCCTCCGCCGCTGAGGGACGCGGGTCACCGGGCGCGGCGCCTTCTCCCAACGCCTTCGCCAACCGCCCAGCTGCCTGCCGGCCCCGCGAGGAGGTCAGCGGCCACGGACCCTTCCTCGCACATGCGCGCACACACCTAGTCCCCCAGCCTGCCCCCTCCTCCCTGCAGCCCCGCCACCTGGCCCGCACGCGCCTCCCTGCCCCCTGCGCGCACTGGACCCTCCGCCCGGGACCCCTTAGAGTGTGGGGCCCCACCCAGCACTGCCCGAGGCCCCCAGACCCTGAGGGCCCTACGTCGGGGCCCGTGCGCTTGCCCCCAGGCTCTCTGCGTCTAGACCCCGGTGGACCACCCCACCACCCTCCAAGTCTCGCGGGCTCCCCTCTCCCTCAAGTGTCATGGTCACCTCAGCGGGCCAGTAGCTCGTGGCAGGAAGTTGGGAGAGATTCACTGGCCGCCCTCTAGGGTCTGTGGGCGGCAGCAGAGAACTTGCAGAGGTTCCCCCCACTCGGGGGCCCGCAAGCCTGCTGCAGGGGCCACTCGCAGCCCCCGACGTGGGGCGACTCTGGCGTAAGGCGCGCGGTCCAGCTCCCCAGCGAGTCCAGCTCCCCAGCGAGCGCCGCCCGCGCCTCGACACGTGGGCGCTCTGCGCGTTGTGACTCCCACGGCGTCCTCTCCACGCGCTTCCCCGACCCGCCAGCCACTCAGGGGGCCCCACGTCCCGACCTCTCTCCTGCTCCACAAATTCATCAGTGGTCGCTTCTCTTGGCGGACCCCACCCCAATACCCACCTTCGGTGTAGCTTAAGCGTTGCCAAGCAGGTTCTGAATTCTGCCAGAGGCTAATCTCTTCCCTACCCCGCCAGGGATCGGGGTCTGGCCTCTAGGCAGCAAATGGAATTGGGTTCTTGAGCTGTCAGGTTAAGCTTGGTCAGGAGAGGGTGCTGGCGGGACGCTACAGGACCAAAGGCTGCTGCTCCAGGTGCTGTGTTTTCTCTTGATTGTTGCTCTCCCCTTGCTGTCAGCAGCAGGTGTGGAGGACATTTCTGGGCATTCACCCTGTACCTCCCCCGACCCCCATTAACCGTGGATTCTCAGTGACTCCGGCAGGTGCCCCTGCCTAGCACCAGCCTGCCAACAACCACAGAGAAGAGTTTCCTGCTTGCTAGATCCAGCCACAGTTCCTTGCTGGCTAGCGGAGGCAGCCTGTAACTATGGGGTGTTTCCTGTTTGCTCAGCAGGTTTGGAACAGCCTTGACCCAGGGCCAAGAAACTTCTCCACCATCAAGTGAGCCCCAAGTTCACCTTCTCCAAGAATATCTGAATCCCAGCCTTGGGGAAGGGTCCTCTTCCAAGTTTGTTTCTTCCTTCGATATTTTCCCTCATCCATAGTGTATCCTTTGGAGTTCCCTGTATCTCCTATAGCTAACCCCCTGCTATAATTAATCATTCTTTTAACTTTCCCTGTTCAAATTGCTGTGTGGTTTCCTGACTCCAAGTGGGGATACTGACGAACGCTCCTGCTTACTTGCTGGGTGACCCTGGGTAAATCCCTTAACCCCTCTGCCTCTCCCATGTACAGTGAGGAAAATAGTAGCTGCAATACCTAGCCCAGAGTTTTGTAGTGGGATTAAATAATGCAATGCATGTAAAGTGCTTAGTAGAGGAACTGACATAATTTGTTCGTTTCTTGCTGGAAGGTAAGAGGTGAATTGGATCATAGGGACAGTGAAGAGACCACCACACTCAAGGAATTTTAAAAAGAGTCATTAATTATGCCAACTGTGAGACTAGATGCAAGTAAGACCTTAATAAAATGAGTTCCCCCTCCTCTTTTAAAGTTTGCCAGCCTGCAAATTTTGCGATTACTGAAATCACTGGTGATGTACGGCATGTATGGGAGTGGAACCCACAGAAAGTTATACCTAAAAACAATTAGCTTTTGGGGCGCCTGGGTGGCGCAGTCGGTTAAGCGTCCGACTTCAGCCAGGTCACGATCTCGCGGTCCGTGAGTTCGAGCCCCGCGTCGGGCTCTGGGATGATGGCTCGGAGCCTGGAGCATGTTTCCGATTCTGTGTCTCCCTCTCTCTCTGCCCCTCCCCCGTTCATGCTCTGTCTCTCTCTGTCCCAAAAATAAATAAACGTTGAAAAAAAAATTAAAAAAAAAAAACAATTAGCTTTTGGGCATAATTTTATTACTCACAAATATCCAACTAAGAATATATAAACCTTGAACAAACCATCCTAAAGTAGAGCAGCTTCATGGATTCTTTCTATCTTGCAAATGGACAACAATCATCTCTTGTCTGCTCATCTGCCCGTGAATCTTGAGAGTTACTAGATTTCTCACATGGCTTATGGGGGACTCCATGTGGCCAAACAAGAATCTGAGGAAGAGCTCTGTGTATTATTCTTCACTTCATTTCTTCTTCTTTTCTTCTTAATCAGAGGTGGGACAAGAATAGAAAAGAAAATAGTATTTTTTAAATAATGGTTTTGCTTTCTGTTCTTGGACTCTAAATGTTATGGTACAAAGATTCTCTTGCAAATGAAGAATCTTGGTTTGAGTTTTGGAAATAATAACCCAACACACCCCTACCCCTTAAAATTTGATACTGATTTTAATTAGATCCTTTCTGGTATAAAATTGTGTGTGGGTGCCTAGGTGGCTCAGTGAGTTAAGTCTCTGACTCTTGATTGTGGCTTGGGTCATGATTTCATGGTCGTGAGACTGAGACCCACATCTGATTCCGCACTGGGCATGGAGACTGCTTAAGATTCCCTCTCCCTCTCCCTTTGCCCTCAAAAAATAGTGTGTGTGTGTGTGTATCCATGGGAAAAATGGTTTGATACATGCTTAATGTTCCTCTTAACCACAACTCAAGTACTGAAACAATCCTTTTGCTTTTCAAGCTGTCCCATTTGACAGCACCATTTTTTTTGGATGTTTCTGTTTAAACATTCAGGATGCTCAAGAATATGTCCTTTTCCTACCCTGATTAATGCTGCTCTTTTGTATTTCTAGGAAAACATTTCACCAAATGTCTTTAGATCTGCACATGCTGGATACACAAGCCACCCATGTAAATTTACAGAAGAGTGACATATATATGTTATTCTTTGGAGGATTCTTTATTATGTAAATACATTTATGCCAAGATAAACACACCCATAGTAATGCCCCTCTATGTGTCCAGTAATAGACAGAGTAGTCTAAGGAAGACATAAGGGTCACTGTTTGGGAGTAAATCTCATGGTACCTTTTCTTGATAATCACCTTCTGTGTTCTCTGGGTTAGCAAAGATCAGGAAGACTTGTTCCAGTGTTATCTGACTGATGGAGTAGTCTTCTAAATTGAACTTCTCTTTAGCTTCCTCCAAAATACCAAACACCTTTAGCAACAACAGCAGTAAAAAAGTGCAGTTACCATTGCAGTCGTCCCCTCCAGCCTCCAACCCAGCTGAGCATCTCCTGCCCGTCCTCCAAGTCCTGCCAAGTTCATGTTGGAGGACAAAAGGGGAAGATGAGAAAATGAACAGATAATTGAGAATCTGCAAGGAAGCACTTCTCTGTCCCTATTATCTTGTTAGACATGACAAATAATGGGATTTAAGAAAGAAAAATCAATTAAACTCTAGGGGCCTTTGAAAAATAACATACTTTAGGGAATTTTTTTGCTCCTCATACAATGTCAGCCTCCCATTACATATGCTTGGATATCAGATACTTCCCCCATCAGAAGCACTTTCTTAACATGTAATGTTAGAAGAGCATGGTTTCTACATTCACCTTTCCCCAGCTGTTGTCCTTGCTGGGAATGTAGTAGTTTAGGATCCCTTGATTCTCATGCTTTAATACACTACCTAAGAAATGAAAGCAAGATAGATAATCTTAACAGATACCATTTTTAATTTCCAAAATATTGCTATATCAACTTCATTATACACAATTGTTAATACAAAAAAATGACATGGTCAAATAACCCACTCTCTTTGGTACACATGACATGGTTAATGCCTTTCAGATTTATTCCTGATGAATAGCCTTATTATGTGGAGTTCATAGCAATTACTAAAGGTATGCTTTCAGGTACAGTAAAGTTGTCAGCTCACATGCCGCATGTTCAAAACCTGAGCCTCCTCAAATTCTAATGTTACAACAAGACTTTATTCCTGAACATAGTGCTGAGAATATGATGAGCTGGCTGGATTTTCATTCTGGTTGTGTGGATATGTATGCATGTACAGTGTGCTTGGTGGGGAGGAGAGGAGGACCATGCCTCCTCACTATTCGCATGATCACATGCCCCATGAAAGACAAAATCATGCCTATAGATTACCAAAGTCAGCCTGTATGTTCTGTGTGTTCTTACCCACTGGTGGAATGACAGGGAAAAGGGTGGTATCCATTTCTAATGGGAACAAACATATTTACACTCATCAGTGCACATTTGCAGTTGATGAAAATTGGATTAACTGGGTTTAAAATGTTTTAAAGTAAAAAATACATGTTCATAATGGTGAGATTTTTTAATGCGAATTAAAAAAATTTTTTTAACAGTTTTTTAAAATTTATTTTTGAGACAGAGAGAGACAGAGCATGAATGGGGGAGGGGCAGAGAGAGAAGGAGACCTAGAATCGGAAGCAGGCTCCAGGCTCCGAGCCATCAGCCCAGAGCCCGACGAGGGGCTCGAACTCACGGACCGTGAGATGGTGACCCGAGCCGAAGTCGGACACTCAACCGACTGAGCCACCTAGGTGCCCCTTTAATGCGAATTTTAATGCATGTATTGTCTCCATGGTCATGTGCAGCTCTTTTTTGTGTGTGAAATATTTGAAACATGGAGTTTAATGAATTACTCAAAGCAAACACTGGTGAAATCATCTCATTTAGGCCAAGTAATAGTAACACAGAAACTCCCATGTGCCACTTCTCAGCCTCTTTCCCCCATAAAAAGTCACCAATACCTTCGTTGTTATTGTGGATATTTCCTTTCCTGAGTGTTTTTACCTGTGCATACACCTCTAAAAATTGAGGTAGAGTTTTCCTACCTTTGAAGCTTATGTGAATGGAATCATCTGATATATATTTTTTCTTTCTGCTTCTTTCACTAAATGTGAGATTCATTCATGTGGTTGCATATAGCTATAATTCATTTTCCTCTGTAAATAGTAATCCGGTATATGAATATTCCACAGTTTGTTTTCCATTAGGCTACTGATAGACATACAGGTTGTCTGACTATTGTGAATATTGCCGACTTAAGTATTATTTTACTTATCTCCTTGTTACAGGTGGATGCAAGTATCTAAAGTGTAGCTGTAGGTAGAATTGTTGGGCCATAGCTTTTTTAAAAACTGGAAAGAGTGTCATTCGCACTCTTCTTACAAGAAAGCTGGAAAAATTGCAAATAATGTTTTTTCTTGAACCCATCAGTTTTATGATAGGGCAAACTCAGAGCAACCTGTGTCTGGGGAGAGACAGGCATCTACAGAGAGGATTAGGGCCAGAGCATTTGTTTGTGCAAGGCAGACACTGCCAGATGATAGAAGCTGAATTTAAAAAATGTAATAAGTAGCTAAAGATCAAGTGTGGGACAGCAAGAGAATTAAGAAGCCCACTCTTTCATTTTTAACTTCTCTGATTTAGTTTTTTTTAGTAGTGCTTCTTACACACATTAGAGAACTGGATTTTGCTTATGAGCCAAGCTGAATTTTTTTTTTTCATTTCATGCAGGAGTTAAGTCTATTTATATATGCTGAAAGCAACAGTATGTTTAATTGTGGTCCTCCTATATAATTTTTAAAATTATATATACATATATACAGATAAATGCATAAATATAAATACAAATGTAAATATATAAAATACATGTGTGTATGTACTTCACCTTGTGGTTGGTTCTTTTTATTCTTACTGTTATATGGGTGATATATTTTGTTCTTACGGTTAACTTCATACTAATGTCTTTTCCTAATATCCATAAATAGTCCCTTCTTTTCAAGACAGTGGTATAAACATTCAGTGCTCACCAGTAGTTCCTATGCAGAAACTTCTCCAATCATTCCTTAGTCGATATGAAATTTTTGTTTGTATAGTCTTCAGGGAGAACCACTGGGGACAATATCTCCTGAATACCTATTTGTTTATAACTCTTTTTGAATTTTATTCTTGAAGATCATTTTGGCTGCATGTGAAAACTACAGGTTGTATGTTTCTTAGCATAAAATGTTTTATCACAAAGCCTGAGATCAATCTAATTTTCTTTCCCTTATAAACTTTCCTTCTTTCCCTTATCTTTTTACCTGGAATCCAAAGGTCAACCACCTTTATTATTAAAATACAATAGTTACATTGGAATACTCCTTGGTGTTGATGATATTGAGTCAATTTTTCAGGTTGTCCTTTTAGTAAGCAGGTTTGTCTCATCTTAGGAAATTTTCTTGAATGATAGTTTTTAGTATTTATTCCATTTTATGGCTTTCCTTTTCTTCTTTGTGGACTAATTTCATATTGTGTTGGATGGTCCTTGCCTTGCCTCTCTCTTACTTTCACATGCTTAACTATGTTTCTGTTTGATGGTTTTCTGTTTTTCTCCTTTCCAATACCGTTCCCTTGTGCTTTCTGTGTGGTTTATTTGCTCTTGATAGTTAACTATTTCTGAAATATTTACTTAAAGTATTCTCTCCAGTGAGGTCAGCTGTCTTTATATATCCCCTTGTTGTCTAGCCATCTAATCTTCTTGCCCTTTCAATTCTAATTTAGGATTTTCTTACATACTATCTATTCCCTTCTTAATTCTGTAAGCTCATATTGAAATATTAGATACTAGTTTCATCTACTTTGTAGCCTTACAGCTCTGCTGTTCTTTCAATCTCTGTAGGCTATTTTCTTTTATCCTCTTTTATGATATTTTTCTGTGGGATTCAATTTTAATCTTTTCAATCATTTATATTTAAATGAGGTTAATTTTCTTATAGCTTTAGTAGGTGTTTCCTATGTAGAAGGTAGGGTAGGACAGAATATTTTCTTAGCTTTAGAGTCCTCTTTTGAAGGGTTCCTTCTAAGAGTCTTCTGGGATTTATCAAGTAGACCTTCCTCTGGTACTCTCTGATATCTGCCTCCTGTGGGTCTCTCTCCACTCCAAGCTTAAATTTGAGATCCTTTCCTCCAGAAAGGATATCTGCTTGCTTCTACTTGGAATCAGAGGATGCTACTTTGATGAGGGAGCTTGGGGCAAGCTGAGGGCAAAATGTAGGCTGGCATCCCCTGCCCCCCCCCCCCCAACAAGTGGAATATGTGTGATATTCCTTGGACACTCCTGGTTACCCAAAAACAAAGGAAAGGGGTTTAAGTGCTTGCCACAGTAATATGGGAAACTAAGGTACATGAAAAATTAAGTTCCTTTACTGCTTGTAGCCCATTGACAAGTCCTTGAAACAGAGTGACCTCCTTCTAGGAGCTTAGCTGCCTTGATGATGACAGTTTGCTGGGGCAAAAGAGAACATTAGCTTAACAATATCCCAACCTTAAGGATCCTGAAAGTCTACTTCCTTTATCTCAACTGCCCCAAGATATATGCTGACAATCATACTCCAAGCTTACACCCCCCGATATACTTCTGAAGGGTCTCAAGACTGAGGTTTTGTTAAATGGTAATAAATGATGTTTCCCTAGCAACAGCTGGCCCCTCAAGGTCCTGGAAATTCCAAAATTCTTCCAGAGACTTACTCTATCCCTGACTCCCTCCCAACCTGAGGGTGTATAATGAGTTACCCATCAGGACTCCAGTGCAGCTCTTTCTGCCCATGGGTTCTGTCCCCATGCTTTAATGAAATCACCTTTTTGCACCAAAGATGTCTTCAAGAAGTTTTTCTTGGCCATTGGATCCAGACCCCATGAACCAAAACTTCATCATAACTGACCAACCCACTTGTGGCTGTCTCTGGATGAGCTTCCCAACCCTGACGAGGGTCCAGAGCTTCATCAATGATCCCAGTGCCAAGATGGCACTTGCTTCCACAATTCGCATTTTCTAACTGCTCACTGTTTCTTTTATTTGTTTTCTCCTTTTTTCTTATTTTCTGGTTGTTAAAATTTTTTCCCAATTTTGTTTGTAAGACAATTATTGTATTTAAGATGTATTTGTTTAAATTTTTACCAATTTCTAGGTTATTTCACCAGGAGCACTTTTCAGAATATATAAGCTAACATACTGTAGAAATCATCTTTGCCTTAAAAAAACCACATGGTCGGGGCGCCTGGGTGGCGCAGTCGGTTAAGCGTCCAACTTCAGCCAGGTCACGATCTCGCGGTCCGTGAGCTCGAGCCCCACGTCAGGCTCGGGGCTGACCGCTTGGAGCCTGGAGCCTGTTTCCGATTCTGTGTCTCCCTCTCTCTCTGCCCCTCCCCCGTTCATGCTCTGTCTCTCTCTGTCCCCCAAAAAATAAATAAACGTTGAAAAAAAAAATTAAAAAAAAAAACCAAAAAACCACATGGTCATTTAAATTTACTCAGGATTATGCAGAATCATTTACCCTAGATATCTCATTATTGTGGCAAATCCTCTTTAGAGTATACATTCTAGATGACTTTTGCTTGCAGTATTTATTTCTTCTTTTTAAAAATCAAAATTTAGGTAAAGATGCCATGTCAATTCCTTTTTGATTCTGTCATATTTGAATAGGTATTTGCTCTAGCATAATGTAAGAAAGAACAGGGCAACAACCACCTTACAGTTGAGAAAATGCCTCAAACCCACATTTCCATTAAAGCTCTTGTGTCCACGTCCTTGAAAATAGGTCTTGGGTCAGTGTTTAGTGTCCTTCCTTCAAGAAGAGCTAGGACAGCACACAGTAGTGAGGTTTTCTGGTCACATCTTCTCTCATGGTAATTTATCACATGAAATAGAAGTTTGATAGAATAGTACTCAAAAATATGTGAATGAATGCATTAAGTGAGTATTAAACTTCTTTCTTAATGGACGCATCCATCTGCATGTGTCCTATGCACATCATAATCACTATGGCCAACACTGAGGTAATTACTTTCCCATACATCTATTCTCCACATCTCCATTTCCATTCATTTCTTATCTATTTTATTTTTTTTAAGTTTACTTATTTATTTGGGGGGGGAGGGGCAGAGAGAGGAGGAGAGAGACAGAATGAGAGAGAGAGAGAGAGAGAGAGAGAGAGAGAGAGAGAGAATCCTAAGCAGGCTCCACACTGTCAGCACGGAGCCTGACACAGGCTTTGAATCCAGGAACTGTGAGATCATGACCTGAGCTGAAATCAAGGGTCGGATGCTTAACCGACTGAGCCACCCAGGCACCCTTCTTATCTATTTTCTGATATTTATTCCTACTGTGTAATCAATCATGCTCTTTTCCATTGCCTGAAAGATAAACTTATAACTCCTCAGCCTGACACACAGTGGGAACTTCTCTGATATTTTACTCACCCTCACAAAGTGGAGTAAGATGAAAAACCAGAATTATTAAAATCTTTTCCATGCCTCTGCTTTATGTTTAAGAAAGAGAGGTAAAGGGGCACCTGGATGGCTCAGTCAGTTAAGTGTCCAGCTTCAGCTCAGGTCATGATCTCATCGTTCATGAGTTTGAGCCCCGCATCGGGTTCTGGGCTGACAGCTCAGAGCCTGGAGCCTGCTTCAGATTCTGTGGTCTCCCTCTCTCTCTCTGCCCCTCCCCCATTCATGCTCTGTCTTTCTCTCTCAAAAAATAAATAAACATTAAAAAAAAAAAGAAAGAGAGGTAAAGGACAGAAGGAAATAGTTGCTGTCTCTGGTATTGTACCATATAGGCAGAGAGATGCTTGTTGCATTTAGCAGCAGAAGCAGAACTAATCTTGAGAGAAAAGAAAAACTTAGTGTTTCTTGTTTGCATTTCTATATCACATCCTGGCTGAGATATCAAAAGATTGGGATACATGCTTAGTTAGAATAAAAAGCCTTAAGACTTTGCAAAAGTAATATGTGAAAATGAGCATTGTACTTGAAAATATGACTTTAGTGGTATAATTTATATTGATAGCACAAATCCAAAACTGCCTTATTTCAATGATACAAGAGATTAGTGAGAACCTTTTTATATGTGTGTGAAAAAATATGTATCGTAATGCTAAAGTTATAGAAAGAAGGATCCCAAAAGGAATTCAGTATGGAAGGTCAATAAATAACAATATCCCACAGGAAACACTTACTGAAGACATAAAACATATGGATGATGAAACAATAAAACCATGATTTAACACATCTTTATAAAAGTTAGCCTAACCTAGTTTACCTGGGAATGTCATTGTGATGAAAAATTTTAAATCATTCAGTTTATCCTCTTGTGCATCAATCTTGACCTTGATCTTCAGGACGTAAATGTTGCCAAACTTGCTTTTGAGGTGCTGAGGGCTACCCAGGCACATGAACTTTCCCTCCACCATGATGGCCAGCCTGGTACAGAAGGCGTCACATTCCTCCATTCTAGCAAAACATGATACCATAAAAAGTTCTGGTTTTGGAGGACATTCTGTAGTTCAAACAGAGCCAGGATTTGTGACTCTATTTTCAATGTGAAATGGAATTTGGTAATCATAAAGATTATAGTTGGGAAGTGAAAAATTTTCAAACAATTAGTAGAGTACAAATCCTCAAACACCAGCATCTCTTAAACTTCCTGCTCTTTCCCCACTCTTAATTATTTAACTCAGTGAGTATTTTTGGCCACTCTATTCATTAGGATTAAGGAGTAACTCACATACACTAAAATTTATTGTCAATATTCCTAGCCCCAAATAATTCTTGCTTATAGTCAGTATAGTACTTGCCAACCCTCGTTCAAGCCTCCAAATGAGCCACACCTATGGGAAGTTATAATGATGGCTTTGCCACTTTCACGTGTCCATGTCACAGCATCCCAGAGCAGGCGTCGGGCTCCAGGGTCCATGCCAGTTGATGGCTCATCTAGCAAAATGACTGAGGTATTTCCCATTAGGGCAATAGCAGTACTCAGCCTACGTTTGGTTCCTCCACTTTATGGTCATAGAAGGAAAGAAAATTTAGAAGAAAGGGAGGTTATACAAAGTAGTTATTTATAGGAAATAGCACAAACATGTCAACAAATATTTAACATGAAATTGCGCAATGTTGATTAGTTTTACTTCAATAAGTTAGGTCCAGTACAGGTGTATATATCAAATAATTTTCATTTGAAATGTAGATGAGTGACTTCTATGTAACTGATTTTAGCCACATTATCAGTGACATTTATTTACTTGTGCTTAGGCTACCATGATTTCCCAAGTATATGAATCCCCCATAATTCAAAGGGCCTAGATTTCTTCTTTCTTGGGAGACAAAGAACTATTTGGACACTAGGACGAATAGTATACCTTTGTGATAATAGATAATATATTGAGGAAACATCTCTTTTGAGATTTAGAGGCTATAGTTCAAATTTAACCAGGATTTTAGTTTCATCTCTGCAAAAGAAAGACACGGAACTACACTGATTTATCTTAATTGCTATTATCTGATATTAGCAACTCATGAGATAGTTTCACAATTAGATAATACTGTTACAGAGGGACTTGGGTAGAGCTGTGCACATTTATTTCAAACATCAGAGACATAGGGAGGCATCTCAACATTATAACAGCTGCAACAAAAAGATCCTAATAATGAAATAACTCACCTGTAGGTTATGATAAGCTTGTCAGCATGGAGTTCCAGTTGCATTGAATTCAACCATCTATTCACATACAGCTGAATCTGGGGCTCAGAGATTCCCCATAACCTGGCATACATGATCATTATTTCCCGACCAGTCATGTATTCCAGCAATGCTTCAGACTGAGGACAATAGCCAACTCTCGATTTCACCTGATTAAGAGAATTGCCTTAATAAGGACCCAAGTCATCTATCCCACTGAGTGTCCCTGGATGAGACAGAAGACTACAGTCCTCCAGGCCATGTCTCTAAGAGTCCTACCAAGAATTTTTCTTTTCTAAATGCTACACAATGATGGCCACTGGATCTGTTGTAATAAGTTGGAATAAAAGATTCCTTAGTTCAGTTTTAATGATATTAGCAATGAAAAAGTTAGAAATAAAGTCTCAGAGCCCAGTGAATTTGGAATTTTAGAGTATGAAATACTCCCCTCATTAATAAGAAACTCTAATGGGCATGGCCACCATGGAAGTTTTTGCATTGCACAACCTGCACAGTCATGTCTAGATCTTGTTTCACAGTAAACTGAACCAGAAGCAAAGCCTTATCCCACTCTCACAAACAGAATGCAATGAATGTTCCTTTGCCAATTAACCAATCCTTTTATGGATTTGCATTCAGATGCAAATAGGTATTCAGAGGAAAAGATAATAAAATTTTATTTTATTTATTTTTATAATTGTTTTTTAAAAATATAATTTATTGTCAAATTGTTTTCCATACAACACCCAGTGCTCATCTCAACAAGTGCCCTCCTCAATGCCCATAACCCACTTTCCCCTCTCCCCCACCCCCATCAACCCTCAGTTCTCTGTATTTAAGAGTCTCTTATGGTTTGCCTCCCTCCCTCTCTGTTTGTACCTTCCCCCCCCCCCCCACCATGGTCTTCTGTTAAGTTTCTCAAGATCCACATGTAACATTATTTTATTAAAATTAATTAAAAATTAATTAATATTTAAAACAGTATTTCTAAATAATTAAAATTCATCCCTTTTCCTCTGAGATTTTATTAATTAATTTACAGTAATCCCAGACTATTTGCAGCCCTAGTCTCTTTGCAGAAATCAAAACAAACCCTTTCTTCTATTCTAGGTATAAAATTATTGTCCCATATTATTTTTGAAAGTAAATGATCTGCATACAACATAACCCAGTGAACAAAGAAAAAGATACCATGAATGCCATCAGTAGAAATAATACTTACCAGCAACATATTTTTAATGACTTCAAATATTGGTATTATCAGATCAGATGAGAAAATGATTGTGCTTATTATGTTTAAATTTTTAAAAAAATTAAGAATATATATATTTATTTTTTTTTTAATTTTTTTTTTCAACGTTTATTTATTTTTGGGACAGAGAGAGACAGAGCATGAATGGGGGAGGGGCAGTGAGAGAGGGAGACACAGAATCGGAAACAGACTCCAGGCTCCGAGCCATCAGCCCAGAGCCCGACGCGGGGCTCGAACTCACGGACCGCGAGATCGTGACCTGGTTGAAGTTGGACGCTTAACCGACTGCGCCACCCAGGCGCCCCAAGAATATATTAATGAAAAAAGTGAAGCTGGAGATATTACAATTCAAGATATCAAGTTATACTACAAAGCTATACAAATCAAAACAGTATGGTACTGACACAACAATAGACACATGATCAATGGAACAGGAAAGAAAGTCCAGAAACAAACCCATGATTATATGGACAATTAATCTTCAACAAAAGAGGCAAGAATATGTAATGGAATAAAAACAGTCTTGTCTCTTCAACAATTGATGATGGGAAAACTGGACAGCTACATGAAAAATAACGAAACTGAACTACTTTCTTTCACCATATACACACAAAAAAACTCAAAATGGGTTAAAGACCAAAATGTGAGACATGAAACCATAAAAGTCCTAGAAGAGAATATAGGCAGTAATTTCTCTGATATTCACCACTGAAGCATTTTTCTAGACATGTCTCCCAAGGCAAGGGAAATAAAAGCAAAAATAGACTATTGGGGCCACATCAAAATAGGAAGCTTCTGCATAGTGAAGTAAACAATCAGCAAAACTGAAAGACAACCTACTGAATGGGAGAATATATTTTCAAATGACATACTCAATAAAGGGTTAGTATCCAAAATATATAAAGAATGTATACAACTCAACCCCCCAAAATGAAATAATCCAATTAAAAAGTGGGAATAAGACATGAACAGACATTTCTCCAAAGAAGACATTCAGCTTTCCAACAGCCACATGAAAAGATGCTCAATATCACTTATCATCAAGGAAATGCAAATCAAAACTACATTGCGATATCGCCTCACACCTATCAGAATGGCTAAAACCAACAACCCAAGAAACAACAGGTGATGGTGGGGTGTGGAGGAAGGGAAACCCTCTTGCACTGTTTGTGGAAATGCAAAGTATGGAAAGAGCCCTTCGACTGATGAATGGATAAAGAAGATGTGGTATGTATATATACAATGGAATATTACTTGGCAATCAAAAAGAATGAAATCTTGCCATTTGTAGCAATGTGGATGGAACTAGAGTGTATTATGCTAAGCGAAATAAGTCAGTCAGGGAAAAACAAACGTCATACGATTTCACTCATATGTGGAATTTAAGATACAAAACAGATGAACATAGGGGAAGGGAAGCAAAAATAAGATAAAAACAGAGAGGGAGACAAGCTGTAAGACACTTAAATACAGAGAACTGAGGGTTGCTGGTGTAGTGTTGGGTGTGGAAATAGGCCAAATGGACAATGGGCAGTAGGGGGGCACTTGTGGGAATGGGCATTATATATATAAGTGATGAATAACTAAATTCTATTCTTGAAATCGTTATTACACTACGTGTTAATTAACTTGGATTTAAATAAAAAAAGAAAAAAAATGCTAAAAGCTTGTAGCAAACTAGACATAGAAATGAATTTTCTTAAACTGACAAAGGGTAGCCAAATGTAATATATAGTAGTAGAAATTTAGAAGTATTCCATGCAAAGGCAGGGGCAAAAAAAAGATATTTATTATCATTGCCAGTATTCAACATTGTACTGGTGGTCCCACTTTATGCAATAGCACAATAAATGAAGAATGACAATGGGAAAGGAAGAAAAACTCTCATTATTTTTAGATTATAAACCTACCTACATAGAAAAGCCAAGCTAATCTGTAGATAAACTGAAAACTAATTAGAGAATTAGTTCATATAGGTTTCTGGATAATAATATCAGCATATAAAAATTCAATAGCATTCCTGAATACTAGCAACTTATGTCAGAAAAAAAAGATCCCATAAACAGTATAAATAAAACCCACAATGTACAAATAATAATAAGGTGACAAAGGAGGAGGAGGAGGAGGCGTTGTTATAAGGAAATAAATAAAACTGTAAAGGAGTTTAGGGGTAGAATTACAAAACAATGCTAAAAAGAGTAAATCAGAAAAATGTCCACCTGGGAAGCTCTAAGCCCTTGTTTTCCATGGAAACCTCAAAAAACAATCAGAAACGGACTAAAATATCCTTATAGGAGCTCTGAAAAAACAGTTAAAGCCTACAGCAACCAAGTGAATATTTAATTAAGAAAAAGCCATCTTCAAAATAGTAAGACATTTGGTGGCATTTTTACTCATCCTTGCCCAAACCCTCCCTGCTACAGAACAGTCTTGGTCTGAGGAGGCAGCAGCCCAGTTCCCTATTACTTCTCCCAAATGAGAGGGAGTCGAGTAAATATAACCTGGCTGGGGACTGCCTGAAGATTGGTGTTTGTTTTGCTTGGGCAAAAAACTGGAGGGTACTGTTCATGAAAGCTGCAGGAGGACTATAGACCTGCAGACTCCTGGAAGAATACAAAAAGCCACATGAACAAGCAGACAAGATGCACGCACAGAAAAGACATAGAAAATCTATCATAAGCCTTCACCTAAAGCTGGTATCCAAATTCAGAACACACTCAGCTAAATAGTGAAGGACTGCCTCAGCACAGAGCCAGTCTGCAAAGACTAGGAGAGGTGGCTGCTTTGTCAACAGCCCAATTTTCAAAAAGACATACAAATAAACATGAATATAAGGCCCAAAGAACAGAATAAAATAAATTGGCAGAAACTGCTCCAGAAGTAGCACAGCTATGACTTACTTGATAAAGACTTCAAAATAATTGTCTTCGATATGCTGAAAGAACTAAAGGAAACTAAAGAAAAATTATGAAAATGATAAATGAACAAAAGGAGAATATCAACAAAGAGGAAGAAATAATTTTAAAAAAAGAGAAATTCTGGACCTGAAAAATATAATGAATGAATTTAAAAATTCACTACAAGTGTTCAAGAGGAGTTTGATCAGGAAGAAGAAAGAATCAGTGAACTTGAATATAGGAGACTTGAAATTATTAAGTATGGGTAGCAGAAAGAAAAAAGAAGGGGCTTATTCTACATCATCAAACACAGCAGCATATACACATGGGATTCCCAGGAGAAGAGAGACAGGAATGGGAGGAAAGGTTATTAGAAAAAACTTCTGAAGTTTAACAAAATATATGGATTTACAAATTCAAGACACTTACAGACTTCAAGTAGGAAAACCCTAAGATACCTACAATAAGACACATTTTAATCAAACTGTCAAAAGACTAAAACAAAGACGTAATCTTGAAAGCAGAAAGCAAGAGCAATTTATCATATATAAAGGATTCTCAATATGAACATCAGTAGACTTCTCAGCAGAAACTTCCGAGACTAGAAAGTAGTGGGATGATATATTTAAAGTAAGAAAAAACATCAACCAAGAATTCTATAGCAAGAATTGTGTCCTTCAAAAATAGAAAATAAGAAATTCCCTGATAAATAAAAGATAAGGGGGTTCATTACCAACGGATCTACCCTACAATAAATGCTAAAAACAATCCTTTACATGGACATTAAAGGACACTAGACAGTAAATTAAAGCCATATGAAGAGATAAAGATCTCTGGTAAAGCAAAGTCCTCTGACACATATAAAAACCAGAATTATTATACTTTTGATTTATGACTCAACTATTTATTTTATACAATATTTAAAAGGCAAATGCATAAAATAATTTTTAATGGTATACAAATTATAAAGATGCAATTTTTTACAACAATGACAAGGTGTGGACATGGGAACAGTGGTGTACAGAAATAGAGTTCTGTGTGTGATTGAAATTCAGTTGGTATCAATTCAAAATAGATTGTTACAACTTTACGATATTAGATGAAACCCCAATGGTAACCACAAAGAAAATATCTGTACAATATACACAAAAGTAAATAAGTGTATCAAAACATGTAACTACAAAAAAATCAACTAAACACAATGTAAAGCATTAATGAAGGAAATCAGGGGCAAAAAACATCAATAAGAGATATGGTAAACAACAAATGGAAAAAGTAAGTCTTTCTCTATCAGTAATTTCTCTAAATGTAATTCCCCAATCAAAAGGCATAGATTGGCAAAATGAATTTAAAAAAACAAACATGATCCAAATATATGTTATCTAGTCAGACTCACTTAGGTTTAAGGACACAAATAGGTTGACAGTAAAAGGATAGGAAAAAAAAATTCATGAAAATAGTGCCCAAAACAGCTGAATGGCTATACTATTATTAGAGAAAATAGACAAAGTCAATAACTGCTACAAGAACAAATACAGTATTATATATTGATAAAAGGATCAATTTACCATGAAAATATAGCAATTATACACATATATGCACCAAACATCAGAGCTCTAAAGTATATGAAGATAACAATAATAGATTTGAAGGGAGAAATAAACAAGTGAAAAATATGAGTTGGAGACTTCAGCACCCCACTTTTACTTATTTTCTTTAAATCTTATTATTGAAGTATGTTTGACATACAATATTATATTAGTTTTAGGTGTACAACATAGTGATTAAGTTCTATACATTATGCAGGGCTCACCATATGTATAGTTACCATCTGTCACTAGACAATATTATTATAATATTGTTGACTATATCCCCTATGCTATGTTTATCATCCTCATGACTTATTTATTTTATAACTGGAAGTTTGTACCTCTTAATCCCTTTCATTTATTTTGTCCATCCTTCTACCTGTTTCCCTCTTGAAAACCCCCAGTTTGTTCTCTGTATCTGGAGTCTGTTTCTGTTTCTGTTTGTTCATTTGTTTTTTTAGATTCCACGTATAAGTAAAATCCCATGGTATTTTTCTCTCTCTGTATAACTTATTTCACTTAGAATAATACCATCTATGTCCATCCATGTTGTTGCAAATGGCAAGATAACATTTTTTATGGCTAAGTGATATTCCATTGTATATACATCTTCTTTATCCCTTCATCTATCAATGGACACTTAGGTTACTTCTGTATCTTGACTACTGTAAATAATTCTGCAATAAACATAGGGGTGCATGCATATATCTTTTTGAATTAGTGTTTTTGTGTTCTTTGGGTAAATACTCAGTAGTGAAATTTCCAGATCATATGACATTTCCATTTCTATTTTTTTAAGAACCTCATCACTGCCTGCTGGGAATTTTGAAATCTCTGACCCCAAGGACCACCTGGAAGAACCCACTCACTTCCTTTTATCATGTATCACTTCTTTCTCTATTTCAATTTCTTCCCTTCAAGTGTAAATGTGGTCAAGTTATTTAATGTATAAAATATCTCCTATTTCATTCCCACAACTTTGAGTGAATGTTTCTCAAACTTCTCACAAGTGAACTTTCTTTGCTTCAAAACTGACTTTCTCAGCGCCTGTCCCTGCCTCTCTGCCACCTCCACCCCGGCCTATCCCCCGGCTGGCCAGCGGCGTTGGCGGGGAGGGGGACAGTAGTTGTAGACACCCGCCCCTGCCTCAGAGAAGCTTCCTGGTTGTTGCACAGTCTCACCATTTGGGGAAAGTCCATGCTAGAAAACTGAAGCAATTAATGGGGGAATATGATCAGATTTCTTCACCAAGTTCCCAGCCTGATAAAGAGAACCCCTTGTTGTCAACCTAATGAAGCATTCAAAGAAGACATATGACTCTTTTCAAGATGAACTTGAAGATTATATCAAAGTGCAGAAAGCCAGAGGCTTAGAGCCAAAGACTTGTTTCAGAAAGATGAGAGAGGACTGTTTGGAAACTTGTGGGTACAAAGAAGAGATTGATTACAGACCGAGGCATAGAATGTTTGATCACAGACTCTCATCTGAGACTGTCCGGACCTACCCGACATCATGCTCTATTTCACCCAAGGTGGAAAACCAGTTACCTCAGTGGCTACCAGCTCATGACAGCAGGCTAAGACTAGACTCTCTGAGCTACTGCCAGTTCACCAGGGACTGTTTCTCAGAAAAACCAGGACCCCTGAACCTTAGTCAGCAAGGGTATAACCGTCGCCCATACAGTGTGGAATCTGGAGTTTACAAGCGTCTCTCCTCAGAAAACAGTGCCAGCGCCCATCAAACCAGTCATAAACAGATACAAATCAGCAGGGGAAAAGGCACCCAGAGGAAGCCAGAGAAAAAGCAGAGGAGGAGCGGCCCAAGCATAGGAGGAAAAAAGGTTGTGAGGAAATAGATTTAGACAAACACAAGAACTTCCAAAGAAATGAAACACAAATGGAAACAGTCAGGGTCAGTACAGAAAAGCTTAAGAATTGAAAGGAGAAAAAAGGCCGAGATGTGGCCTCTAAGAAAGAGGAATGTAAGCGTAGAAAAGAGAAAAAGGAACAAGGTAAAGAGAGGACAGAGGAAGAAATTCTTTGGGACCAGTCTATCCTTGGATTTTGAAGATCCTGAGTTGGTTCTCCTGAGGTTAAATTGAAAAAATAGTTGAGGAGCTTGGTTTTATGATGTCCATGTTCATATCGATTTTTTCATGTGAACAGGTACTTTAATTTCTAACAACAGGCCAAGTGAACTGGAAGTATTTAATGTGGTTACTCTCCAGCACGGAAATTACTTTTCCTTATTTCCTGAAAGCATCCCTACATTTTTCTTCTATATAACGTAATTTTCCTTAATGAGAGTGGCACTGCTTTTACTCATCAAATTGCTATGATAGTAGAAGTATTTTTCCCTTGGGAGGTCACTGATTTTAAATTGAAGTATTAACGGGCTTTGCAGAATCTATTTCTTGATTAGGTTTGTTTTAGTTTTGGGTGGGATATTTTTATATTCATTAGTTTTCTCTTTGACACAATTTAGACTGATGTTTTTTTCCTTTGTTAGACCTAACTTGCAGTGTATTTTCTAGACTGCAAAGTGGAAAATGAAATACATTATAATAATAATAAGCTAAGGTTACATATAGTTTTAAAAGTTTCAAAGAGTCTTGATATAAAATCAGTTTATATTCTGGAAATATTTATAATAAAGTGTTCTAATTTCTGAAAAAAAAAACAACTAACTTTCTTCAAAGTATAATCCAAATTCTTAGCTTCACCTCTGTTACTAGAATACTATTCATCCTAGAGCATGCAGACTCCCACAACCCCATCTTCCTGATGTCATAATGACAATGTCCTGTGAACTAAAGAGGAAAGAAATGTACCATTCAGGCTCCCATTACTACCGCCCAACTGACCATAGTACAATAGTTCTTGCTAACTGCATCAGTGAAGTTCTAGTTGCTAAATCCAATATACAGGTGTCTGGGTGGCTCAGTCAGTTAAGTGTCTGCCTCTTGATTTCAGCTCACGGTTTGTGAGTTTGAGCCCCGCATCAGGCTCTGTGCTGACACCATGGAGCCTGCTTAGGATTTTCTATCTCCTCTCTCTGTCTCTCTGTCTCTCTCTCTCTTTCTCTCTCTCAAAATAAGTAAACTTAAAAAAATCCAATATGCACTATTCAGGCTTTACATTGCCTGAGACTTTCTGAAGTTTGAAACCTTTGACCATTTTCTTCTTGAATTTTTCCCCCACTTAGCTTTTCCCCAAGATTATTCACTCTTTCCCAGGTGGCATGTAAACCAATGACTGGCTGATTCAGAGATACAAAAGACAGCTATCTTGCTTTGATTTGGGACCACTTGGAAAGGCCATCCTGTTCCAGAACTCTAATGTGCATGAAGACCTCAATTATAAGTGAAGTGCACTTATATGTGAACTGCATCTTCTGCCCAGTCTTTCCTTCCTTACAGTACCTTGTCTGGCATATATTAGATGTACTATTGATAGAACTTGCCTTTTAATCTAACATTTTCAAAGAACACAAAAGATACTCATGTCTTAGATTCTGCTCTTGTTGCCTATCCTCAAAAATATATTTCTCTCTCCAGAATTTACTGAGCCAAGAGTATCAATATCAATGTCTCTCATGATGGCCATCTATTATCTTTACCATCTGCCCATTACCTGTACCTCAAGTCATCAAACTTCTTATATCTTAGACTGTAATAATGTCTTACGTTTTGGAGCCTTTTAGTGATGGTAAATTGCTCAAGGAACACATCTCCAGAGGTAACAGTCTCCTCTCCAGTCAAAATTTTGAAGGTAGTAGTTTTTCCAGCTCCATTGAATCCAAGCAATCCAAAGCACTCTCCCTTTTGGATTGTAACAGAGATATTTTTCACAGCCAGAATGACTGGATACTTAAAATATATCTAAAAAAAAAGCCAGAAAACACAATATAGTAAAGAATATTTGAAAATCAAATATAATAAATTTATCAGATCTCTATGGACCACTACTTCAGACAGTTTTACAAGAACTTTTCTATTACACTGAGAAAAATACTCATAGATTCTGACAAACCACAGTGTGTCCCAGACACCAATGACATGTTCTTAGGGATAAATGAAGCCAGCATATATTGGCCAGTGAATGATGTTACCTTTGTGAGTTCCTTAATAAGTACTGCAGAATTCAGCAACTCCCTAGGCTGCCCCAGGATTCTCTGTCTTTCATTTTGTACATCTTCATCATCGGATTCTCCAGATAGTTCCTTGGACACTTTTTCCTATATTTTCAAAACAAGAATCATAAAAGTAAATTCTATTTAGGTGTCTGGTCTAGAGTGGGTGGTTTCATGAAAGCTAAACTGGGGATAATCTCAAAGATGTTAACAAAGATTTATTTTAGTAATTCCATGAAGTCTTTGAATATCACCTCAGCATCGTGTACAAGTTGACTGAGTTTTGAATAATAAATAGTTTGTCGGGAGAATGATGGCAGAGATTAGAGAAGGAAAAGTCATCCATATAGTAGAAATATTGTGAATTAACATGCTACAATATGTACTTTAAATCTTTAAAAGAGAGAATTTATTTTTTTAAGTTTTTACTTAAATTCCAGTTAGTTAACATACAACGTAATATTAGTTTCAGGGACACAATATCGTGATTCAATACTTCCATACAGCATCTGGTGCTCATCACAACAAGTGCACACCTAAATCCCCATCACGTTTTTAACCCATCTCCACACTCCCCTCCCCTCTGGTAACCATCGGTTTGTTCTCTATAGTTAAGAGTTTGTTTCTTGGTTTGCCTCTTTCTCTCCCCCCGACCCCACTATGTTCACTTGTTTTGTTTCTTAATTCTACATGTCAATTAAATCATATGCTATTTTTTTAAAAGACAGAATTTCTTTTAAGCATTCAGAGAAGTGATTTTTATAACTTGGATCTTTAAGAAGGAAATCATCCCAAGAGGGATGGAAATTCTAAAAAACAGCCATGAATTCTAAATAATGAATAACTTTTTCCAAAATTAATCAGGAATAGAAGCAAGAAAATCAGCAAGGCTTAACTAGACTTCTCCTAAGAAATGCCTGGACCCTATGACCTATATTTGCAGGATAAATATTACAAGATAACATTGCTCTTTATTATTCTTGACTAGACCAAGTAGCTTTAGGAAACTGATATCAAGATGGTAGAACAGAAATTTGGCATAATTTTATAGACTGTTTTGTCCAATCAATTCAGAACATATTCATTTTTATTTACACAACTTTAAAAAATTAGGATTACATAGCATGTTGTTTTTTCCAGAACTGGACACCTCAGGAAAAAATGCAGCCACAACTGAGATCAATCAAGTGTGATTTATTACAAGTACAGCATGTTCAACAGTGAAAGCCTAAAGAAGAATAACTCTTTCTCTATGAGGGAAAGGAAAAAATCAGTAGGACTTCACCCTGAAATATTTTACAACTAACAGAATGTCAATTTGAGGAGATATGTGGACATGTGCCCTAGTGAAACTGGTGAAAATTATCTAAATAATAGTCATTTAAAGGTTCTGGAAATGATCCTAAGGGCATATAGCAAATTAAGAAAAATTTATTCAATAAATCTACTAAACTTGGTAAGAACAGGGAAATCCTGTGGCATTGGATCATAACCCACTCTCTCCCTCCCTTCCTATTGCTCAGAAAAGAACTTCACTTCAGGCAGGTGCAGCTATGAAAACAAAGCCTCCCCTTCCCTCACCTTTACAATTGAAGGCCAAGTAAATTCTGGGAGACACAGGATATCAGCATTTCTCATTTTGCAGAGGCTATGTTCCGGGTGAGTGTAAATGGGAATTTGGGGTTCCCTTCTCCCACCTATTCTCTACACAGGGAGTGGAGGATCCTCTACGTTGGGTGTAATGTGGACTCTAGTTCATTCTTAGGGCAGAGGCTTCATGCTGGGAGAGGTAAGCCAACAAGACCAGAGACCACTGTTCCCTACTGAGTACCCAGCTCCTGAAACAGTGATCTCACTCAAGAGAAAGAAGCATACCACTGTCTCTGTCTTTAACTTTGGAGCCATGGCTCAGAAATTTTACCCAGGGATAGAGTTAGGTTGTAAAACAGAGAGCTCATATATTCTCCCCCACAGAATTGCCTTCATTCAAAACAGGATAGAGAAGTTCAAGCCTAAAGATACTCTCAAAACAATGGTGGTTTTGTGTAAAGCAATTAAGAAATGACTGGTAGCTTCATTAGATATATAAATTAACCATAGGCTAGCTACTCTACTAGAAAGAAACAGGGAAAGAGACAGCCATGAAAAGCCCTCTTGGGTGAAACAAGTCTTGAATACTGACCTCAAGCTATTTCTGCAAAGAAGCTCAAATTTAATGGATGTATCAATAGAGCAATTTATGTGTTAGGAGAACACATTGTTGAAATAAAAAATCAGCCAGCAATTAGTGGAGCTTAACAGTTGGGTGTGGATATGGAAAGAGACAAAGAGAGACCTTAAAACTACAGTCATTCCAGGGTTACTGCCCCTATGCCCAGGTCTGCATCCTCTGAGGAATAATATCAGATGCTGCACACTACAAGGAAAATAGACTTCACAAAAACATCCCAGCCAGTCACTTAAACAAACTAGCAAATGACAAAAGTTCCCTAGGAAAGAACAATACCTAGAGAACCAATACACATTTAAAATATTCAGGGGTGCCTGGGTGGCTGAGTTGGTTGAGGGTCTGACTCATAATTTCAGCTCACGTCATGATCCCAGGGTTGTGGGATTGAGTCCCACATCAGGCTGCATGCTGAGTGTGGAGCTGTTTAAGATTCTCTCTCTCTCTCTCTCTCTCTCTCTGTCTCTGTCTCTCTCCCTCTTCATTCTCCCCACTCTCTCTCTTTATCTAAAATAAAAAAGACCTCTTTCTAAAATAAATAAGTAAACAAATAAATAAAATATCCAGAGTTCAGCAAAAATTATGAGATAAAAGAAACAGGAAACTGTGTTCCATACACAGGAAAAAGAGCAAGCAATAGGAACTGCCTATGAAAATGAAAATGACCAGATGCAAGATTTAACAGACAAAGACTTTTAAAGACTTTCAAAGTAGCCATTATAAATATTTTCAAAGGAAAGGAAACCATGCTTGAAGAAGTAAAGGGAAGTATTATGACAATGTTTTTTTCAAATCAAGATTAATGATAACAAGATAGAAATTAAAAAAAAGAATCAAGTGGAAGTTCTGGAGTTGAAAATTATAATAACTAAAATGAAAAACTCACTAGAAGGGCTCAATAGCAAATTTGAACTGGTAGAAAAATGAATTAGAAAACTTGTAGATAGACACAAAGAGGCACCTGAAGATGGAGAAAAAACCAATCAAGAAAAATAAACAAAGCCTCAGAGAAATGTGGGATACAATTTAGTGCATCAATATATGCATAATGGGAATGTCAAATGGAAAAGAGAGAAGTAAGAAAAATATTTAAAGAAATGGCTGAAACTCCCCAAATTTCATGGAAAACATTATATACATCCACCGCTTAGTGAATACCAACTACAATAAATACAAATATATCTGTACACAGAAAAATTGCTGAATGCCAAAGGCAAGGAGACAATCTTGAAATCACCAGGAGAAAAACATTTGTCACTTATAAGAGATTCCCAACAAGAGTAACACCTGACTAAAATCAACAGCACAAGAAACAACAGCTGTTGGCAAGCATGTGGATAAAAAGAAACTCTTGTGTACTCTTGGTTGGAATGCACAGTGGTGCAGCCATTGTGGAAAGCAGTATGGCGGTTCCTGAAAATGTTACCAATAGAACTACCCTATGATCCAACAATTGCACTACTGAGTATTTGCCCAAAGAATACAAAAACACTGATTCAAAGGGATACATACACAGCTACATTTATTGTAGCATTATTTACAATAGCCAAAATATGGAGAGATTAACTGAGGAATGGATAAAGAAGTTTTATATATGTTTATATAAAACATATATATTTATATATAAAGCTTTTATATATGTATGAACACACATATATATAATATTTATACATGTGTATATACATATAACTTTTATATATGTACATCTATATGGATAAATGGATAAAGAAGTTTTATATATATATATATATATATATATTACTCAGCTATAAAAAAGAAATGAATCTTGCCATTTGTAAAAATATGAATGAAGCTAGAGAGTATAATGCTAATTGTAATAACTCAGTCAGAAAAAGACAAATACCATATGATTTCACTGATATGTGGAATTTAAGAAACAAAATAAAGAAAGAGAGAAAGAAATGAAGAAGCTGACCAAGAAACTCTTAACTATAGAGAACAAACTGGTGGTTGTCAGAGGGGAGATTGGTGGAGGGTATGAGTGAAACAGGTGAAGGGGATTAAGAGTACACTTATCCTGCTAAAGATGCTTCTTTTTTTTTTAATTTTATTTTTTTAACGTTTATTTATTTTTGAGACAGGGAGAGACAGCATGAACGGGGGAGGGTCAGAGAGAGAGGGAGACACAGAATCCGAAACAGGCTCCAGGCTCTGAGCTGTCAGCACAGAGCCTGACGCAGGGCTCGAACTCACGGACTGCGAGATCATGACCTGAGCCGAAGTCGGAGGCTCAACCGACTGAGCCACCCAGGTGCCCCTAAAGATGCTTCAAGGTAGGGGGGCCTGGGTGGCTCAGTCAGTTAAGTGTCCAACTCTTGATTTCAGCTCAGGTCATGATCTCATAGTTTGTAGGGTTGGGCTCTGCACTCAAAGCGTGGGGACTGCTTGGGATTCTATCTCTCTGCCCCTCCCCACCTGCACACACAATCTTTCTATAAACAAACAAACATTAAAAAAATGTACACTTATGATAAGCACTGAGTAATGCATAGAATTTTTTGAATCACTCTATTGTGCACCTGAAACTAATAACATTTTATGTTAACTATACTGGAATTAAAATTTAAAACTTAGTAAAAATATGGGGCGCCTGGGTGGCTCAGTCGGTGGAGCGTATGACTTCGGCTCACGTCATGATCTCGTGGTCTGTGAGTTCAAGCCACTTGTGGGGCTCTGTGCTGACAGATCAGAGTCTGGAGCCTGCTTTGGATTCTGTGTCTCCCTCTCTGTCTGCTCCTCCCCCACTCATGCTCTGTCTCTCTCTCAAAAATAAATAAACATTAAAAATTTAAAACTTTAATAAACATAAATAAAATATAAACATGTACAGGCAAAATGCAGTAAAATGAATTGCTCGATATTCGTTACTTTGTTTTTTAAACACGGCAATACAACAAACAAGTATTTGGAAAAAAAAGTATCTAATCATGGAAAATGACATTGCCATTCCCTGACTTATCCTAAGTAAATAATTGTGACTAGAGTTATGTTAGAGGATACTCTTTTTAGTGGCATTATGCACAGCTGCTAGTATAGGTTGGAGTGGACAAGTTAAGAAGGGAGATATGCTGCTGTAAGACTGAGTCTAAGTCTGCTTCAATTCTGCCTTCAAAGTCTCATGTGAATCTCCTTTCGTAACAACTCTAAATTGGGATAATACAGGGAAGGGGATTCTGGAAAATAAGGTTCTGGCTTAGCTAAGTTGGCTTTATGCCTTAGTACATAATAGTCAAATTGGTGGAAACCAAAGATAATGAGAAACTCGTAAATAAAACAGCCAAAGAAAAACAGTGCATTACATAAAAGAGAAAGCAGTTTGAATGACTACCTCTTCGTATTTGAAATAAAAGAAACCAGAAGACAGTTAAATGATATTACATATAGAGTGCCCAGAAAAAAAAATGATCAACCCAGACTTCTAATGAAAGCAAAAATATACTCCACAAATAAAGATAAAGATATTTTCAGATAAAAGAAGACATAGCTCTTCTCTAGTTCTTAACTAAAATAAATGCTTAAGTAAGTGTTTGGTCTAAAGGAAAACCATAGCAGAGGGAAACTCATATATTCAGGAAAGAATGAACAGCACCAGAGATGCTAACTGTCTAGGTGAATATAAAATCATTTTTTTCTATTACTTACTTTGAAATACATGCTGTTTTAAGGCAAAATATAGTATTATTTTTCATGGTTAATTATATAATGACATATATAGATGTAAGACATACACCAACTATAGCATTAAAAACAGTGAGGGATAGAAACAGAAATTATGGTTTCACATTTTCTACATTTTACAATATTAACTCTAAACAGACTGTGAAAAAAGAACTATGTATTATTTTCTAAACCCCGCACCAATCATTAAACATAAGTATGGAAGTATAGCTAAAGAGTGAATTGAAAAATTAAAGTGGAATTCTAGATATATTCAAATAATCCAAGGAAAAGCAGAAATGGGAAAGCAGTGAAACAAAAATCTGAAGGGACAAACAGAAAACAAATAATATATGTATGTGGTAGGTGGAAATACAAACTTATCAATGAAGGGCTAAATGCTCATATTGAAAAGGCAGAGATTATCAGAATGGATAAAAAATTAGGATGTAACTATATGTTATTTACAGTCAGAATAAATACAGTGAAAATAAGTGTATGTAAAATGGCATACCATGAGAAAGTAAGTACAAGACTGAAGGTGCCATATTAATGTCATAGGAAATAGACTTTAAGACAAAAAAAAATAGGCTTAAAAAATGGTACCAGAGATATATGTCATTACCAGATATTCTAGAATTTAATTAATCAGAAAGACATAAAATAATAAATGTCTATTGGCTTAATGATAGAGATTCAAAATATACTTTTTAAAATGACTGAATTAAAGGGGAGAAATAAGCCTACAACTGGGATTGGAGATTTTACACTCTTCTTAGCAATTGAAAAATAAATCTGACAAAAATATATCAGCTAGAGACTAGGTATACAGCAATCCTATCAACCATCATAACCTAACTGATATTTACAGAACATTACAACTAACAAATGTACACATTTATTTCACATGTACATGGCACAATACCGATATTGGTCACATGCTGAGCCATATACAGCAATTATCAATGGTTTTTAAAAAAATTCACTACAGAGTATGTTTTTTAACCACAAAGGAATTAAACTAGGGATCAATAACAATATATCTAGAAACTTTCCAAATATTTTTGCATTTATTTACAGACTTTTAAAGTAATCCATGCATCAAAAAAGAAATCGCATAGGAAATTTAAAAAATACTTAAAACATTTGAATGATAACAAAAATGTACAAAATCAAATTTTTTCAGAGTACATCTAAAGGAGTGTTTGCAGGGAAATGTTTTGCTTTAAATGTTTGTGTTATTAAAGGAGAGAGACCTAAAACCTGTAATTTCAGTCTTTCCATAAAGAAGCTAGAAGGAGAGAAGTAAGCCAAAAGCAAGCAGCAGGAAGAAAAATTTTTAAATAAAGACCAAAAATATCAATGAAAGAGAAAATAGTCAACAATAAAGGAAATTAGTAAACACAAAATTTGGTGCTTTGAAACAATAAAAACAAATACAGTTTATTGTAGGTAAATTAAACCTCAATGAGTTTTATTTAAAAAAACATATTTCTGTGAACATAGATTTTCTTTTACCCTGAGATAGTCATATATAGATACATGCTTTTCAGGCTTAATGTTCCCTTTTCTTGGAGTTATTCTTAAGGATCATGCTTAATTACTTACCTTCCTGAATGTCTTATAGATACCAAAGTAAACATATTGACTGAGAAATGTTCTTAGCTTCCACAAAGTAGTGTCCAAAAAGAAAAGCAAGAGAAGGCAAATAAAGCCTGTGATACTCATTACAATCATGTACTTTCCAATCATTTTCTCTTCCAAAGAATAAACATTCTTCGCAGTATCTGAGGATGGTGGGGGTGGGGGGTGGGGTGGGGTGAAGAGAGAGATTAGTACAGAACATTGACACTATGAACAAGGCCTGAGAAAACAATAAATAAGAAATATAGGGTGGAATGAAACATTAGGCTACACTGAGACAAGTAAACTATTTGGAGTGTGAGAAGTGATTATCCTGCTACACTAATATTCAACAATGAATTCTGAAGGCTAATTTCATGAATATAATGTATGGTAATCAAGTAAGCTAAGCAGATGAATATTAATATATTTATTGATATGCTTATTATTACATGCCATGAAAAAATGCTCCAAGTCCTTTCAAAAGTGTGAAATCTTAAACCAATAATTAGAAGCCAGTATTAAAGTGCAAGTACTCTTGCAAAAGGTAACATTTTGCGTTTAAAAGGTAAAAATGACCATTAGTGATACTTCTTGAACTGTCTTGAGAAGTTGAGTAAAAAGTCCAGAATTTGTTATAAGAAAATTATATACTTTCCCTCCTTTAAAAAAAGTAAATCCTTTAGAATGGTTTTGGATTTACAGAAAAATTATAAAGACAATACAGAGAATTTCACACACTCTGCATGTGCTTTCCCTAATTATTAGCAACATACATTAGTATGGTATGTTACAATAATGAATAAATATTATCATTAATAAGTACCAAATATTACCATTAACTAAAGTCTCTGACATTTTCAGGATTCCTTTTTTTTCTAAAGTAGTGTTATTTTTTTTTCTTCTGTGAACCAGTCCAGAATTCTATATTATATTTAGTAGTCATGTTTCCTTTGGTTCCTCTTAGCTGTGACATTTTCTCATATTTTCTTTATTTTTTTTTTATGATATTGACAGTTTTGAGGAGTACTGGTGAGGAATTTTGTAGGACATCCCTCATTTGGGACCTGTTTAATGGTTTCTTTTTTTCTTCTTCGTTATTAGACTGGGATTATGGATTTGGGGGAGGAAACTCACAGAAGTAAAGGGATATTTTTATTGCAACAACAATAAAATGTACACACTACCAGTGTGACTTGTCACTGTTAATGTTGACCTTGATCACGTGGTTGAGATTGTGTTTGTCAGCTTTCTCTGCTGTAAAGTTACTCCTTCTCATCCCTTGTCTGTGCTCTCTATTCTCTGGAGGGAAGTCAAAATGTACATCCCACAAATATGGACTGGGAAGTTATCCTCTACCTCCTAGAGGTTGGAATATCTACATAAATTGATTGAAACTCTATGGAGAATTTTTCTTCTATCCATCATTATTTATTTAGTCATTTATTTATATCAAAACAGATTCATATTATCAATTTATACTTTCAGTTACAAATCCAATACTACCTTATTTTGTTGTTGAAATTGTTCCAGCTTTGCCTTTGAACACTTTTCTAAGTGTTTACGGTTGATGTATAGAAATGCAATTGAATGTTCTGTTTGTATTTATTTTGCAGTAATCAACCACAATATTAGGCTTATAAAGCCTAATAATTTATCAGGGGATCCTTTGAGATTCCTGCTTAGACCATCAAATCTAGTATTATTTTACCTTTTCTATTCCTCATACTTTAGAATTCTAAATAAAAAATACTTGATACATGCATATTATATGCTATATATACAGATTTAAAGCATAATATCATAATGGAATCTATGAACCCAGTCTCCAAATTAAGAGTTTATAAACGATTTTAAAATACTTAGATGCTCCTTCATATATTTCCATCTTCCACAGGTAACCACTATGATGAATTGTATTCTGCATTCCTATTTTATTTAAATACAAGTAGACCATTAAATATATATGAAATATGTAAATATATAAAGTTATATATGTAAGTAAATAAAATTTTGTTTAATTCTCAAATTTGAACTTTATAGAAATAGTATCATGCTCTATGTATTCTACGGGAGTGTCTTTTCCCTCTGTGTTATCATTGAAAAAATTTTTTTCAAACATAAAGTAAAATTGAAATAATAAAATAAAGACCATTCCCTCCACCTAGTATCAACTATGTTGATGTTTAGCCATATTTGCTTCGCTTCCCACATATCACCCCACTATATGTATATTTCTAACTAAGTTAACTCTGTGGCTTTTAAAATTTTATTTTCTAGTATGTGTTATTTTTGTCTTCTAGCCATACTAGCTTTTTATGAATGTTGGGTATCTCTGTTGTGAATTGGGAATTTTCATGAACCATCAAAACAATAATTTTATGGAGTAGTGATGATAAGTTTGGGCTGATTCCTTGGTTGCTTAGTTTATGAAAGGATTTTTGTTGGCAGAGTGAAATGTAATTTCTTTAATAAATGTCCTTCTGCTTGTGGTAGTGGTAGTGTGGTGGTAATGTGGATACAGTTTTCTGATTTCCTGATAACCTTCTGTTTCTGCAGTACTATCCATTATTGCTATATTTTCCTTCTTTTTGCACATCATCAAGCTTCTAAGGGATAATTCTGTCTTCTAGGTTGTTCTTCTCAAAAGTGATATCTTCCCAAGATGAGAATTTTATAAAAGTAATGAGAGATCAACTCACAAGTACAGGAAGTTCAGAAAATACAAACAAGGAAAATACAAACCTCCCAAACCCCACTGCGATCCATCCTTATCATGAAAGGGAGATAGGCTGACAATAAATGATTTAAGAACCCATCTTATGATGTTAGAAAATTAATCCCCCAAAATGGAAAATGTGGAAAATAATAAAGAGCTTAAATTGATAATTTAGGAAATAAACATGCAATAGGAAGAATCAACAAAAGTGAAAATTTGTTTTTTATTTCTTGTTTTGAGAGAGAAAGAGAGCGAGCAGGAGAGGGATAGAGAGGAAGAGAGAGAATCTTAAGCAGGCTTTACACTCAGCACAAAGTCAGGTGTGGGACTTGATCTCATGGCTGTGACATCATGACCTGAGCCGAAATCAAAAGTCAGACACTTAACTGACTGAGCTACCCCAGTGCCCCTGAAACATGTTTTTTGAAAAGACTAAAATAATTGATAAAACTTTGGTAAGATTTATCAAGAAACAATGTGGGTGGAAAAAATTCAGAATATCATAAGTGAAAATGATAAGTTCTATAGAATTCACAGGTGTTAAAAATACCAGAAGATATGGGGTGCCTGGGTGGCTCAGTTGGTTGAGCTCAGGTCATGATCTCGTGGTTCATGAGTTTGACCCCCACGTTGGCCTCTGTGCTGACAGCTCAGAACCTAGAGCCTGCTTCAGATTCTGTGTCTCTCTCTGCCCCTCCCCTGTTCATGTTCTGTCTCTCAAAAATGAATAAACATTAAAAAAAAAACCCAGAAGATATTATAAACAAATTTACTCCAATGATTTTGAAAATTTAGGTAAATGAAAGGATTCTACAAAAACTCTATTAATTCCTCTCCCCAAATTATTAATAGGACACCTAAATAATTCTATCCTTATTAAGGAAACATGATCAATAATCTCCATGTGTAATTATTCAGTCTATTTAATTTTTTATTATTTAACATTAGAAGATCCGTTTATGTAATTCAACAGAATATGTAATTCAGTAAAACAAAGAGAAAAATCATTTGCCCATCTCAACAGAAGCTTAAGAAAAACTGAACAGTTTTTTGTGATTTAAAAAAAAAAAGGTTTACTAAACACAGGATAGAAAAAAACAAAAACAAAAAACGTTTTTAATCCAAAAAGTAGGATCCCTTTGAATCTCAGTTCTGACTCATCAAAGCTGTGTGAAATAGGGCATATAGTCAGTATCAGTGAAGATGCTCTCTCTGAAATTGGAGTGAAACTGGATGTCGGCTATCACCACTTTGATTATATTTAAATTGTATGTCCTTAACAAAGCAGTAAAAGTAGTGTCCTTATTAGCAGCTGCTTTGAGTGTACCCATTGAAAATTAAAAATAATCTACTCATAAATTATTAAAGTTAATAAAATAATTTAGGGAGTTCTCTATACAAAAAATGAGCTCTTTAATTTTATTTCTCTATATCAGCAAAAAACAATGAAAAATGACTCTTCAAAAGTGATACCATTTATAATAACATCAAAAGATATGTAGGAATAAAGCTAACAACATATCTATAATACCTCTAAGCCAATAACAAATAAACAGTATTAAATAAAAATGCAGAAGGCATAAGTAAATAGATGGATGGCTAAAACTAAATAAGCAAAGGAATGTACCAAGTTCACAGACTGTAAAATCAAAATTGTAAAGGTATGAAATCTTTCAAAATTGTTCTATAGAATTAAGGCAATGTCAATAAAAGTCCTACAGATTCTGGGGTGCCTGCAAGTCTCAGTTAGTTAAGTGTCTGACTCTTGATTTCAGCTCAGGTCATGATTCCAGTGTCATGAGATCAAGCCCCATGATGGGCTCCACACTGGGTGTGGAGCCTGCTTAAGATTCCCTCTCTCCCTCTCCCTCTGTTCTTCCTCTGCTCGTGCATGCATCTTGAGTACACACATACTCTCTCTCTCTCTCAAAAAATAAATAAATAAAATAAATAAATAAATAAATAAATAAATAAATAAAATTTGTTTAAATCCTACTAGATTTGTTTTTTGGGTCTTAAAAAAAGGTAATTCTTTTTTTTAAACTTTATTTATTTATTTTCAAATAGAGAGAGAGAGCAAGAGAGAGAGAGTACAAGCAGGGGAGGACCAGAGAGAGAGGGAGAGAATCCCAAGCAGTCTCTGCACTGTCAATGATCATGAGATCATGACCTGAACCAAAATCAAGAGTTGGACACTTAACTGACTGAGCCACCCAGGTGCCTCCCCACCCTCAAAAAAGGTAATTCTTAAATGTATAAGGAATTGCAAAACAAATATCAAGACATAGCCAAGTTCCAATTTCAAAACTTACTACAAAGCTAAAGTCATCAAGATGGGGGTGATACTGAAACAAGGACAGACATACACATCAATGAAATACAATTGAGAGTTTAGAAATAAACCCATGCTTCTGAGGTCAACTGGTTTCAACAAGAGTGCCAAGTTAATTAAATGGGGAAATGAATAGTCTTTTTAACAAATGATGCTGAAACAACTGGATATCCATATGTACAAGAATCAAGTTGGAGCACTGTCTCACACTATATACAGAAATCAACTAAAAAAGGATCAACAACCTGAATGTAACAGCTAAAACTATAAACCTCTTAGGATAAAACATTGAATAAATCTCTGTGACCTCTGATTAAGCAATTGACACCTAAAGTATACAAAAAACAACAAAAAAACAGTGAATAAACTAGACTTCATCAAAATGAAATACTGCTGTGTATCAAAGGACACTAGCAAGAAAGTGAAAAGATAGCCCTCAGAATGGGAGAAAATATTTACAACCCACATATCAAAGAAGGGTCTACTTTACAGAATATATAAAGGCCAATTACCCAATTTCAAATGGGTTGAGAACTTGAATAGGCACTTTTATGAAAAAGATACACAAATGGACAACAGGCACATTAAAAGATGCTCAACATCACTGGTCATTGAATGCAAATTGATACAACAGTGTGATACAACTTCATACCTACTAGAAAGACTATAATAAAAAAAATGGAAAATAACAATTGTTGGAGAGGATATGGAGAAACTGGAACCTTTCTATTTTTCTGTACAAAATACTCCATGCTTCTATGGAGACTCAGTAATACTCGACTTTCCATGTCACTAGATTTTGCATGAAATGTTTCTCTTCCATTTTTTTCCCCCACCTCACCCCATCTGCTAAAGTTTATTGTCATACAGTTACAGTTTACTGATCTTCCCTTTGAGGTCATCAACTACTATTCTAGGTAGGATCTGGTTTGCTACTAAATATTCCTGCCTTTCTCATTCTGCCCACTCTCACCAAAGTAAGATACTTCCAAAATTACCTAATAAATGATACAGTGCCACTGTGGGAATTTCTTTCTTTCTTTCTTTCTTTCTTTCTTTCTTTCTTTCTTTCTTTCCTTCCTTCCTTCCTTCCTTCCTTCCTTCCTTCCTCCTTTCCTTTCCTTTCCTTTCCTTTCCTTTCCTTTCCTTTCCTTTCCTCTCCTCTCCTCTCCTCTCCTCTCCTCTCCTCTCCTCTCCTTCCCTTTCCCTTTCCCCTTCCCTTTCCCTTTCCCTTTCCTTTCCAGTAAGCTCCATGCCCAGCATGGTACCCAGTGCAGGGAGGGCTTGGACTCATGACCCTGAGATCAAGACCTGAGCTAATATGAGGAGCTGGATGCTTAACAAACTGAGCCACCCAGGCACCACCACCATGAGGACTTCTAAATGTTTATTCTTTCTGACAAGTCTGCAGTATTGTTCTCCTTTCTCTTACTCTCTTTTTCTGGCTCTTTTCTCTATCGTACTGCTCTTTATTACTCAAATCACCACATCCTGACCTTTACTTATTTATTTAAAAAAGTTGAGTTCCTCTATGTGCAGATACTATATTAGACACTGGAGAATGGGTTTTATCCATTCCTTCAAATAAGTTGTGGCCAAGTGAGTGTGGGTGCTTATGAGTGATGAAAATGCTGAGAGGTAACAAAAGTAAATATCACACAAATTCTTCCTATGGAGGTTTTTTTTTCTAAAGATGAAATGCATTATGCAATGAGGGAACATAAGCTGTGAATCTCAGTTCTGGACCACAAAAGCTATGTGGCCTAGGGCACAGTTTCCTCAGAATGAGTATAAAAACTGACAACTTGAGGTTGTGAAGATTTAACATAACATAGTTACTATGTGGTTGATTACTAGTAGCTCTTATTTTTATATCTGATGACTACTTGAAACTTAGCTTTGTTTTTGAGGTTTTATTATTACAAAGGCTTTCTCCCACTCTGATAAAATGACTTATGTACTGAATATGTGTCCTGACTCTCTCCTTTGAAATAAGGGCTGATTCCCCACTGTCTCATAGGCTAAGACTGAGACTAATTTTTTAGGCTTGAGGACTCCAAGGATACTGTGAAAATTAAAGGTAAGCCTCACTAAGATGGAGTCAGAAGGCCAACAGGCAGAACTCTCATACCCTGCCACTTGTCAATTACAAGAATTGTCAATTGTACACCCAACAGAAGAATCCTTAAAAAGAATCATTGATTACAGCCCCAACAACAACAAAAAAGCACACTGTATCTCCTGTAAGAAATTGACTACCCCCTGCAGCTCAGTCAATAAAAAACTGTCATCACCCTGAAGCCTTGCTTCTCTCCAATGGAATTTTGTTCAAACAATTCCTCCCAATTTCTCTCCTCCTCCTAAATAATGTTCCTCTCTAAAATAATAATGTTTGTGAGACTTGTCCATGATTTGCTGTAACTTGCTTTTCCTGTATTGCAATTCTCTCCCATTCCCCAATAAACCCATTTTTGCTGGAAAAATTACTGGCAGTCTTATGTTTAAGATTAATGATACTTACTTTCTTTACTACAATTTATGTAGACAGGAGGTTTGTTTCCAGAGCACCATTTCTTTATCTGGTAGAAAGTAAAATAGTCATCGATACACTTCGCAAGGTTGTAATTAGGAAAGAACAGTAATGAATTAAGTATGAAGGCTCTGGTGGCTTTTGACATCTTATGTTGAACTTCTAAAAAGATGATAAAATTAGATTTCATTATAGGAAATGAACTATCCCTAGGACAACAAATCTCCCAAGGATGATCAAAATAAACTTTGGGAATTAAAAACAATTATTACATTTGAAGAATACTAATTACTACCCAATAAGTTTCTTCCAGCCAATATCCAGTGACAGTTTGTGTTGATAATTGCAGAGTTCTGAAAAGTCTCTTTGGTGAAGTGGGTGTCTATGTGATAAGACTTATGGCACCTGATATGGAAAGGAAACCACTACTATTTTTTACATTTCTAATCCTAATTTATCAATTAAGGGAATAAAGTAGGGGTCAGAGATATAGGCTACAATTCAGCAGTGGGGAACAGATGAGGAAATTAAGACATGTTTGAGAGTAGAAAAATCTTCAAGGGAACCAGACTTCTGTCTCTCTAAAGAATGCATTTGATTTGAACAATTAGAGACTAAGTTCCTGGAGATATGAACATGCTTAATTTATGAAGTGACAATATGAAATTTTGATAATGAATTCAGTTTTTTAGAAAGAAGATAAAAGGCCAGTCTAAACAGAAACTTCATATAAGACATTTTGGGCAAAGAGAGATGGCCAAGAAGCAAATCTTCAAGTGCCCAACCCATAGTGATTCTGTCCAGTGTAGATTTTGAGTTGATAGAGACAAATAATTGATTCAGGATATTGGCTAATTGAGCAGATGCCAAAAATGGCACTAATTATATACACCACACTGTCTTTTTATGAATATGGAAGAACTCTATAGCTGCACCAATATACACATGTGGCTACTGAGCACTTGAAATGTGGATAGTGTGGCTATGGAATTAATTTTAAATTGTACTTAATTTCACAAATAAAGGATATAAAATATTATACTATATCCCTAAAAACGTGTGGAGGAGAGGAGAAAGGAATGGGTTCAAACTAAATAGCCATCACTTAAATATAGACTGCTATATGCAGAAGAGTTTATATAAAAACCTAATGGTAACCATATATCAAAAACCACTAATAAATATGCAAAGAATAAATAGAAAGAACTCCAAATATATCACTAAAGAAAATCAGCAAAACATGAGAGAAAGGCAAGAAGAGATCAGAGAAAAACTTGAGAAACAACCACAGAGCAAGTAACAAAATGGCAATAAAAACATATCTTTCAATAATTACTTTGAATGTAAATGGACTAAACATTCTCATCAAAAGACATAGGGTGAAAGAATGGATACGAAAAAGCAAGACCCATCTATATGGGTCCTACAGGAGACCCATTTTACACCTAAATTTAATTTACATCTGTAAATTAAAATAAGAAGGGATGGAGAAACATTTATCATGGAAATGGATGTCAAAAGAAAGCCAGAGTAGCAATACTTACTACCTTAGACTTAAAAACCAAGACACTGGGTGACAGAATGGATAAAAAAAACAATACCCATCTATATGCTGATACTTCTATCTGTTGAGTTCTTAATTTAAATTGTTATTAAATTTCATTTTTCAGGATTCTATTTGGATCTTTTTCAAGTCTACTTGTTCTCTCTCTTTCTCTCTCTCTATTATATGCATGTATAACATACATGTACATAAATAGTATATGCATATATGTTATTTTATTTATTACATATTCTATTATATATATTCCAGTATTTGCTTTTATACCTGAGACTCTATATTACAATTTAAATATATTAAACATACATATTTATGTATGTTAAATGCACATTATACATATTAATCATTTAAACATATATATTTATATTGTATGCCTATATATAACATACATGCATACATGTCCTATTATTTATTACATGTTCTGTTATTTGCTCATATTACTGAGACTCTTACAATTTAAATATTTTAAACATACATATTTTAATCTTTATTTATTTTTGAGAGAGAGACAGAGTGTGAGTAGGGTAGGAGCAGAGAGATAGGGAGACACAGAATCCGAAGTAGGCTCCAGGCTCCAAGCTGGCAGCACAGAACCCAACGTGGGGCCCAAACCCACGAACTGTGAGATCATGACCTGAGCTGAAGTTGGACGCTCAACTGACTGAGCCACCCAGGCACCCTGTAAACATACATATTTTATATCATTCAAAAGTCCCCAAATCTTAATTTTTCAGGTCTGATTGTGATTCTACAATTTGTGATTTCTGCTAGCACTTGCTCTTAAGAGCTTGTATTTTTTTCTCTTTCTTCTCTTTGTGCTTTTAATTTGATCTCAAGTTCTCTAGAAAATTTAACTATGGGAATACTTTGAAGTCTGGGAATTGTGTATACCTTTGCCACTCACCTAGGGCACACACAACCAACTGAGATTTAAATAAATTATCAAGTTATGTTTTTTAGCTTACATAGGTTCTATGACTTCAGGATACAAACCAATATGAACATTTGCATGTGTTTACAAATTGCAAAGGGAAATTGTTATTCCTCATTCCAGTGCAAAATTCAACCCTTACAAATTTCCTTTATGTGTCTTACTGTGGCTTTAGTTTTGTTCACTCTTTTTTAAAGTTTATTTATTTATTTTGAGAGGGAGAGAGAGAGAGAGCAGAGGAGGGGCAGAGAGAGAGAGAATCCCAAGCAGGCTCTGAACTGTCAGTGCAGAGCATGATGCAGGGCTCAATCTTAGGAACTATGAGATCATGACAGAGCCAAGATCAGGAGTCTGATGTTTAATGGACTGAAACACTCAGGTGCCCCTTGTTTACCCTTGAAGTGAGTAGCCCTTTGAACTTCCAATTTTAAATAGGAAGATATTAAACCTTTGTAGTACCTCTATGCTTTTTATTCTGACTTCTCTGATCCTCACTATTTATACAATGGAAAATAAATGTCACCAGATGCTGTCAATAACCTCAAGTCAAACCTACCTTCAATTATTGCTTTCATGTTATTGTTGGCCTCTGCCAATTCCATACTTTCTTTTCAGTTCATTATTTTTGGTACAGTATCATTCAGTGTTTGCTCTGCTGCTCAAAAGTGGAAGTCTCCTGTGACTTTCTAATTGCCAAATCTACTGGCTTCTGTTTTTAATCCCATTCTACTCTGCATTACTCTTTGCAACATATTCTTCCTAAAAAAAGCCTTACAAAACTTTTCTAAAGTAGTGATTTACTCCTATTATTACCCTGTAACAACTATTTCTCTCTAATTCCTTAAATGATCATTTCATTTTAGGTCTCACAAACTCAAATGATTTCAGGTGAGTCTTCCTCACATCACAAAACATGTGTCCAAACACCTGTCTTTGGACAAGTGTGCAAAAATATACAGACATTTGCTTTCCATGATTTGGGTATTCCTTTGTGAGAATGAGTGCTAAGGTATATCTATTAACACGTTCAGGTTTTTTTTTCATCTGCTATGCAGAAGCTTAAGTCTTACACATGTGAACTATTCATTCTCAAAGGAAGTTACAGGCAATTATTTTGTGACCAGTGAAGGACTAAGGGAACAAGACCAGTGTCTGTGGAGCAACAGCAGAGAGGGAGGATGTGGGGGAAGTGCTGAGGTCAGTTGAAATGTACATTAGAGGGTGAATCAACAACTTCATTTTTAACAATAACCATTTTAGTGAATATCTCCCTGAATCTCAAAATCAGAGAAGGAAAATGAGATACAAATTCAAGAATACTATAAAAAGCAGGCCTGGGAGGAAGAAAAACTGGCTTAGGTAATTGTATGTGTGTCAGAGGCGTACAGAGATTTTCTTTGGAAAACCTTGTTAGGGTGCTCACAAGCTTGTACCTTTTCATTGAATTAGGGAAGGACATCCACATGATAAAACCTCCTTCAACAAAACTGTCAGCCTCTCCCAAGAATTCAAGATTCCTCTACACTCTTCCCTCTCTTCACTTCACTACGAACTGCCCTAACATCAAGGAAGAACATTTTTGGGCACAAAAACAGACACTCAAATCAATGGAACAGAATAGAGAACCCAGAAATGGACCCACAAACGTATGGGCAACTAATCTTTGACAAAACAGGAAAGAACATCCAATGGAATAAAGAGAGTCTCTTCAGCAAGTGGTGCTGGGAAAACTGGACAGTGACATGCAGAAGAATGAACCTGGACCACTTTCTTACACCATACACAAAAATAAACTCAACATGGATGAAAGACCTAAATGTAAGACAGGAAGCCATCAAAATCCTTGAGGAGAAATCAGGCAAAAACCTCTTTGATCTTGGCCACAGCAACTTCTTACTCAACACGTCTCTGAGGCAAGGGAAACAAAAGCAAAAATGAACTACTGGGACCTCATCAAAATAAAATATTCTGCACAGAGAAGGAAACAATCAGCAAAACTAAAAGGCAACCAACAGAATGGGAGAAGATATTTGCAAACGACCTATCAGATAAAGGGTTAGTATCCAAAATCTATAAAGAACTTATCAAACTCAACATCCAAAAAGCAAATAATCCAGTGAGGAAATGGGCAAAAAACATGAATAGACACTTCTCCAAAAAAGACATCCAGATGGCCAACCGACACATGAAAAAATGCTCAACATCACTCATCATCAGGGAAATACAAATCAAACCCACAGTGAGATAGCACTTCACACCTATCAGAATGGGTAACATTAACAACTCAGGCAACAACAGATGTTGGCGAGGACACGGAGAAACATGATCTCTTTTGCATTGCTAGTGGGAATGCAAGCTGGTGCGGCCACTCTGGAAAACAGTATGGAGGTTCCTCAAAAAATTAAAAATAGAACTACCCTATGACCCAGCAATTGCACTACTAGGTATTTATCCAAGGGATACAGGTATGCTGTTTCAAAGGGGTACATGCACCCCAATGTTTATAGCAGCACTATCGACAATAGCCAAAGTATGGAAAGAGCCCAAATGTCCATCGATGGATGAATGGATAAAGAAAATGTGGTATATATATACAATGGAGTATTACTCGGCAATCAAAAAGAATGAAATCTTGCCATTTGCAACTACATGGATGGAACTAGAGGGTTCTAGCAAAATTAATCAGTCAGAGAAAGACAAATATCATATGGCTTCACTCATATGAGGACTTTAAGACACAGAACAGATGAACATAAGGGAAGGGAAGCAAAAACAATATAAAAACAGGGAGGGGGACAAAACAGAAGAGACTCAAATATGCAGAACAAACAGAGGGCTACTGGAGGGGTTGTGGGAGGAGGGATGGGCTAAATGGGTAAGGGGCATTAAGGAATCTACTCCTGAAATCATTGTTGCACTATATGATAAATAATTTGGGTGTAAATTGAAAAAATAAAATTAAAAAAAGGAAGAACATTTTTATTTATTTATTTATTTTAATATATGAAATTTATTGTCAAATTGGTTTCCATACAACACCCAGTGCTCATCTTTTTAAAGATAATAATGGCCTCCTATAGTTGAGACAGAATTTATTCCAACTTTCTGAGGCCTCCCCTTCAAAGAAGAAAGCTGCTTTTTTTGTGTTTTCTCTCTCTCTCTCTCTGACAAATGAGTCTCAGGACAAATGCTCCTAAAATTTACCATATCTGTTGCGAAACGGACTTTTTAGGTCATGTGATGGAGTTACTGGAGGTGGGGATAGAGAGGAGGAACACTGTCAAAGACCTGTAGGTCAGGTTCAGTCCTATCACTTCAGCATGAGGATCCCAGCTCTAACACAGTGCCCAGAATATCAGAGGCACTCAAAAATAATTTTATGGACTTAGATAAAGTACAGGATTTTCCCCAAACTGTGAACTTAATTGTCTACTAATGTCTTTAGTAGTAGTCCTATTTATTTATTTATTTATTTATTTATTTACTGCCTTCTGGGGAAAGAGAAATTTTGTGAAGCCCCTTACCCTTACCGAACTGAAGAGTGGCATCTATGAGGACACTGAAAATGCCTGAAAGGTAGTTGAATAGGACAAGCTTGATGTAGGCAGAAGTACTTTTAGTAAACAGAAAGCTCAGCAGGTACATGAGGGGAATGACAGACCAGCCATATAGCATGAAGATCAGCATTGTGTCCAGAAAATGGTAGTCTGTGATGTAAATATCCAGTTGGCAGAATTTGAATGCTCCCTGAAACACAGAAGACACAGAAATAAGGCAAAGTGAAGGGCAACTGCAAAAATAATGCAAGCCAGAATGTTTAGAGAAGGAGATAGCAAATCCCATCACTATTTAGCATGGAAGTATTCATTAATTACATCAGCCTCTAAAAAGGTCATTAGCCTAGGAGCATGAAGTAAGATACTTCTACGTCTGCTTCAGTAGAGGACAGCTCAATGAGCAGAACCAGTATAATTCCCTTTATTTTTTTCTACTTGGAATGATTTTTTAATTAACAAACAAAGTCAGTATACTTTCCCCCAAAAGTAGATTATTTCTCCAGAAAGCCTATTTCTCTAAAGATTGTTTATCTCTGGTTATATATACCTGATTCTATTCTATTCTCCCACTCCTATCACATCCACCCAAGCAACTCTGGGGCCTCTTTCTTCCATTTTTCTAATTGAAATTTAAAAACAGATACTGAAGCACAAAATTAGAGGTACCTAAACTGAATGGAAGATGGTGGTGGAGAGAAACCTGTAGTTGTTAAAGCAAAAAGATTTCTAGAAATCTGTATCTCGTTAGTTAGTAAATGCAGTTTCTCCACAAATGTCAGCATTGTTTCTTTGGGCAGTTACACAATTACATAGCAGGACAACCAAGGAGAAAATAATACAGTTAAGCTAAGAATAGTTATGCAATTGATTACTGATACTCTTGGTGGTGGTAGCAGTAGCAATCGAAAGGATTAGTAGGTTGTTTATTTAAATCCAGTATCTGTAGCTATGGTTGGTTTGTTTCTGAATGAGCATTCTGTAAACTTAAACAGAATAAATACAATGAGGTAGTCAAATAAAAGTTGGGGTGATCTAGAAATCTCTGTGTTTGGAGGCTTAAAATCCTTGAAAGTCACAAATCATAAGTTATCTCAAGGAAAAGTTAAATTCCTACTTGGATATGTAATATATTCTGTTCTTTGACAAGAAGACTGCATACTGTGAATATGTAGATTCTACCCAAATTGATCTATAAATAAACATGCACACAAGGTTTTTAAGTAAATATTTCAATCTCTTTATTATGAAATGTAACACATGCCCAGAATAATGCATAAAACATAAATGAATTATCACATTTTATTATCACAAAACATCGCGGGCAACTACACCATGCCAGTACCCAAAGAAATCAATCATGAACTCCTTCAACTCCTGTAAAAGTAACCACTATTCTGAAATTTATCAATACTTCCTTATATTTCTTAATAGTATGATATGCATGCATTCCTAAATACTAAAATATGTATTAACTGTATTTTGAAATTTTTATGATTGTAATTATACAATATATATTTTTTGAATTTGGATTCTTACACTCAGCATTATGTTTGTGTGATTCATTCATGTGATGAATGCAACCTTAGTTCACTCTTTATCATTGCTATAGAAGATTCCTTTGAGTTTTACTTTTGATCGATAATGGGTTGCTTCCAAAGTTTCATCACTGTAGTAGCTTTGTTAGGGCTGCCGTAACCAGATAATGTGGACTGGTGGCTTAGGCAACAGAAATTCATTTTCTCACAGTTCTAGAGGCTGGAAGTCCAAGATTAAAATGCCAGCAGGGTTAGTTTTTTATTTTATTTTCTCTTTTTTTATTATTTCTGAAAAATTTTATTCAAACATGTTTTTCTAGTTACAGAAACAGAACATGTTCAATGTAGAAAAACTAGAAAACGCACATATGCATAGGAAAATACAAAAATACTCAAAGTTCACAGCTCAAAGAACTTCACTATTAAAATGTGAACATCTATCACTTCAGACTATTTCAACTGCATACACTTATATATTTTTTCTTATAATGGACTAAATTTTTGATTACTTAATGCTTTTCATGAGAAAAATATACTTTTCTAGTAGCTTCTTAGTAGTTCAATATCATTCTTTTATATAAATGTATCACAATTTACTTAGGCAATTTTAAAAAGTTTTTATTTAAATTCCAGTTAACATACAGTGTAATATTTCAGGTGTATGATTTAGTGATTCAACACTTCATACAATACCTGGTGCTCATCACAAGTGCACTCCTTAACCTTCATCACTGATTTCACTCATCCCTCCACCCCCTTCCCCTCTGGTAATCATCGGTTTGTTCTCTATAGTTAAGAGTCTGTTTCTTAGTTTGCCTCTCTCTCTCTTTTTTTCCCCCATGGTCATTTGTTTTGTTTCTTAAATTCCACATATGAGTGAAATCATATGAGTGGTATCACATGTCTTTCTCTGACTTATTTCACTTAGGATAATACCCTCTAGCTCCATCCATGTGTTTGCAAATGGCAATATATCATTCTTTTGATGGCTGAATGATATTCCATAATATTACATTCCAAACACTTGGGCTGTTTCCATTATTTGGCTATTGTAGATAATGCTGCTACAAACACTGGGGTGCATGTACCCCTTTGAATCAGTATTTTTGTATCCTTTGGGTAAATACCTAGTAGTGCAATTGCTGGATTGTGGGGTAGTTCTATTTTTAACTTTTTGAGGAAACTCCATACTGTTTTCCAGAGTGGCTGCACCAATTTGCATCCCCAACAGTGAAGGAGGGTTTCCCTTTCCACACATCTTTGTCAACACCTGTTGTTCCTCATGTTGATTTTAGCCATTCTGACAGGTGTGAGGTGATATTTCATTGTAGTTTTGATTTGTTTCCCTGATATTGAGTGATATTGAACAACTTTGCCTGTATCTGTTGGCCATCTGTATGTTTTCCTTGGGAAATGATGTCTATTTATGTCTTCTGCCCATTTTTAAATTGGATTATTTGTTTTTTGGGTGTTGAGTTTAATACGTTCTTTATAGATTTTGGATACTAACCCTTTATCAGATATGCCATTTGCAAATGTCTTCTCCCATTCCATTGGTTGCCTTTTAGTTTTGTTGTATTGCTATATACTTCCCTCTTAGGACTGCTTTGTTGTACCCCAAAGGTTTTGGACTGTTGTGTTTTCATTTTTATTTGTTTCCATGTATTTCTTTTAATTTTTTCTTTGATTTTCCTGATTTACCCATTTATAGTTCAGTAGCATATTGTTTAACCTCCATGTATTTGTGGTCTTTCCAAATTTAATCTTGTGGTTGACTTCAAGTTTCATAGAGTTATAGTTAGAAAATATACACAGTATGATCTCAACCTTCTTACATTTGTTGAGGCCTGACTTGTGTCCTAGTATGTGATCTATTCTGGAGAATGTTCCATGTGCACTAGAAAAGCATGTGTATTCTGCTGTTTTAGGATAGAATATTCTGATTATATCTATTAGTCCATCTGGTCCAGTGTTATTCAAGGCCATTGTTTCCTTATTGATTTTCTGTTTAGTTCATCTGTCCATTGATGTCAGTGGGGTGTTAATATCCCCTATTATTATTGTCTTATTATCAATGAATTCCTTTATGCTTGTTGTTAATTGTTTTCTATATTTTGGTGCTTCCATGTTGGATGCATAAATATTTACTGTGGGAACAAGAACACCACAATGACCACAGGTGCATATTTGTTCAGGCTCCAAGATCTCTGAGAAAACTTGAGATTGTAAGGTTAAAAATAACCTAAAAGGACTTGAGTGAATTGCCCTTGGGAAATGTGGTCTGTTTTTTAGTACACAGATAGGGATGTTTTGCTTAAAGGAAGCCAGCTGTATATAGCACAGTGCGTTCACTCCCTTCTTTGTCTTCGCTTCTATCCTGAAGATTCTTATCAGAACATATGTATCTGCAAGACTGCTCTTGTATACAAGATAAGTATGATAGCTGAATCAGATGTATATTGTTGACATGCTTTGCTAAGCTTCTGTTGTTAATCATTGCTGATCTGTTTTTCCTGAAAACGTATATAAGATGTACAATAAACCTTGGTACCCCGGGCTGTTGGCTTGGGTCTCCTGTGCCTGGCTCTACTGTTGTCTTTTTTTCTCACTTCCTTCACCACCCCAAGTCCATGGCCTATTGAGGTCGACAATTTACAATTGTTAGATCTTCTTCTTTGTCTCCTTTATTATGATAGAGTGGCCTTCTTCATGTCTTGTTATAGTCTTTGGTTTTGTGTCTAGTTTGTTGGATATAAGTATTGCTACCCCAGCTTTCTTTTAAGATACATTTGCATAATAAGTGTTTCTTGAGCCCTTTACTTTCAATTTGCTGTTGTCTTTAGCTCTAAAATGAGTCTCTTGGGCACCTGGGTGGCTCAGTCATTAAGCATCTGACTTGGGCTCGGGTCACATCTCATGGTTCTTGAGTTTGAGTCCTACATCAGGTGAGCACGAGCCCCAATTCCAGTGAACTCAAGCCCTGCTTTGGCACAAAAAACACGTGCCCCACTTCAGGGGAGCCCCATTTTCTCTCTCTCTCTCTCCTTCTCTCTCTTCCTCCACCTCTCCTGGGATTCTCTCTCTCTCTCTGCCCCTCAATCACTCATTCCCTCTCTCTCTCTTTCTCTCTCTCTCTCTCTCAAAATAAAATAAAGTAAAATAAAATAAAATAAAATAAAATAAAATAGTCTCTGTAGACAGCATATAGATGGGTCTTTTTTTAAAATCCATTATGATATCCTGTATCTTTTGATTGGAGCATTTAGTCCATTTACATTCAGAATAATTATTGATAGATATGTATTTAATGCCATTTTATTATTTGTTCTATTGTTGTTTCTGGAGATTTTGTCCGGTCCTTTCTTGCCTTTGTCATTTTTGGTCTCTCCTTTCCACTTGAAGATTCCCTCTTAATATTTCTTGCAGGACTGGTTTAGTGGTACAAACTCCTTTAGTTTTTGTTTGGAAAACTCCATGTCTCTTTCTATGCTGAATGATAGGCTTCCTGGATAGAGTATCCTTGAATGCAGTTTTTCCTATTCAACATGTTGAATATATCATGCTACTCCCTTCTGTCTTGCCATGATTCTATTGAGAGACCTACAGCTAGCCTTATGGGTCTTCCCTTGTAAGTTAAGGACTTCTTTTGTCTTGATGCATTTAAGATTTTTTCTTTAGCACTTTATTTTGCAAATTTTATTATAATATATCTTGGTGTTGGTCTGCTTTTGTTGGGAATTCTCCGTGCCTCCTGGATTTCGATGTTTCTTTCCTCAGATTAGGGAAATTATTAGCTATTATTTCCTCAAATTTTCTGTACCCTTTTCTCTCTTCTTCTTCTGGGACTCCTATAATACAAATGTTATAACGTTTGATGGAGTCACTGAGTTCCCTAAGTCTATTCTTGTGTTCCATGATTCTTCTCTGTCTCTTTTGTTCAGTTTCATTATTTTCCATTATTTTGTCTTCTATATCACTTATTCATTCCTCTGCCTCTTCCACTCCACTGTTCACTGCATCAAGCTTGTTTCCAATCTCAGTTATTGCATTCTTTATTTCTGACAGATTCTTTTTTAACTTTTTTTATCTCTGTGGTAAGGGCCTCTCTGATGTCTTCCATTCTTTTCACAAGCCCACCAAGTATCCTTATAATTGTTGCTTTGAATTCTCCATCAGGCATGTTACTTATATCCGTTTCACTCAGATCTCTGGCTGTGGCCTTATCTCGTTCTTTCATTTGGGATGAATTCCTCCATCTTGGCATTTTTGTCCAAGTCTCCCCTGCCTTCTCTGTGTTAGAAAAGCCTGTAATGTTTTCTGTTCCTGAGAGTAAGTGGCTCTAGGAAGGAGGGGTCATATAGTGTCCAGAGTCTGGTGCCTTACTGTCTCTGGTGCATGTCGCATACACTCTGCATTGTGTTCTGGCTGCTCTATCCTTCAGACCAGTTGTCTGCAGAGGCTCTCCTTGCCTGCAGTGGGCAGTGTTTAGTCCTTGGCCAGAATGTGTTGAGTTTTAACTAGGTGTGCTCTAGTCTGCTTATTAAATTAGACCATACTACTTCTAGAAGACCTGCAGAACTCTCTGGTCGGGAGACATGGTGTGATGAGGGGTTTCTGCTGGTCTTCTGGGGAAGGGGACCACTGCACTGGGACTGAGTCATGCTTGACTGAGATGGGCCGTCCCGCCAAAGCACAGGGACATGGGACTTGTTGTAAGCAGGTTAGGAATCCTGTGGCAGTGCTGTGCTGCTTCCCTCAGGTGGCTGTGTGTTTATGATGAGGAGCAGGTGAATGAAATGGCACCAGCCAGCTCCTTTGTCCCCAGAGACATGTTTCTGTGAATGTTGCCCCTCAAAAAAGCACTACTGGAAGAGTGAATAAGTTCCCCACTCTGTGTCCCAGGTGTTTTTCAGATCGCTGTTTCCATGCTGTTTGCCTCTGAACTGTTCCTGCCTTCTTTCCAGGGAGCGGCACAGTGTCCTCTGAGCTCTATCCCAGCCAGCCTGCTGACCTTTAAAGTTCCAGGCTTTAGAGACATGGTGTGGGCAGGGGCTTGGCTGGTCTTCAAGGGGAAGGACTCTCTATGCTGTACTGACACAAGCTTGACTGAGAAGAGAAGTCTTGCCAGAGTACAGGGGTGTGGGGTTTGGTATCAGCAAGTTAGTCAGCCTTTGTCAGCACTGCACTTCTTCCAGGTGGCTCTGTATTTAAGCTAAGGGGTAGTGGAAGGAAATGGGGCCAGCCACCTCCTTTGTCCCTGGAGAGGCATCTCCATGAATGCTGCCTCTCAGGGATGCCCTCCAAGAAGAGCAAATAATCGCACCCCTGTGTGTCCCAGGCATTCTTCAGATTGCTTTTTCCACATCATCTGCCCCTAGGTTGTTTGCTGCCCTTCTCTCCAGAAGCAGGATAATGACTTCAGGGATCTAGCCCACCCAAGCCCCCTGACCTTTAAAACTCCAGGATTTAAGCCCTGGTGGTTGCAAGAACTCACAAAAATCATTCCCTCTCATTTTCCCAGCCAATGACCTTGGGGAAATGATTTCCTGTGCACTCCCCTGTGTGCTCTACTCTCTCTCAACCTTCTCCATTACCATGGCTCTCTCCCATCCACAGCACCTGTTATCTTTTTCTCCCCTAAACCATCTCCACACTTCCTACCTTCTATGATGTGGCTTCTTTTCTCCCTTTAGTTGTGGAGTTAGCTTTGTCAGTCTTTAAGTTGACTTCTGGAGTATTTAGAATGATTTGATAGTTATCTAGTTGTGTTCATGGAAGGAGATGAGCCTAGCATCATCCTACTCTGCCGCCATCTTAGGGTTGGTTTTTCTAAGATCTTTCTCCTTGGCTTGCAAGTGGCCACTTATTGGCTGTGTCCTCAATGGTCCCTACTATGTGCATGCACATTCCTTGTATCTCTTTGTATGTTCCAATATCCTCTTCTTATGAAGGATACCAGTCAGATTGGATTAGGACCTACCCTAACTACTTCATTTTAACTTAATCACCTCTTTGAAGGTCCTATCTACAAATACAGTTAAGTTACATAATTAGAGAATAGGAATTTTCCATGGGGTACAGAAGGAAAATGAGCCCTCAAGAAACTGTATCTAATACTTACTAGTAGTAAGCAGCAGGTAATAAAGAATATGATGAAATCCCACAGTAGAGCAGAAAGCCAGTACACAGGGACATAAACCCCACTCAAAAATTGGATGTGCTTTGCCTTAGTGATTTGTTCGGTCACTGTCAGGAGACAAAAGCCACTGATCAAAAGAGCCATGCCAAAATGTATATTTAAGGCCACGTGGAGTCCATTTGACAATCTACAGAATAAGGAACAAAAGTAGATATATCAGAAAATCAATACAGCAGAAACAAATTTCTAGCAATAGGTATTTTTAATTATCTAAATGTAATCATATAGCATAGGAGAGATGCATTTAAAATATCAAATTTTAATAAAAAGGATAACATACGTTGCACTTTGTTTTTTATGCCTAAGGTATGGCTGAGGCTTATTGGAGACTGTTAAAGAAGCATTAGAGCCAGCAATGGTCATGAGAAGAATGTTGTCTAATATCGACAGGGTCAGAGATGGTGAATGATATGCTTGATTGTTGAAGAGACCAGTAAGTATTATTTTATTTGTCTTCACTTCAATGGAAAATGCAACAATGCATAAGTGAATACAATCTTCATTTTCCATTAAGTATTTCAGTAGGTCACCTAGGATGAGGAAACGAAGTTGATCAGTTTATCCACAAAAGAGGTCATCTACAACATATGTTGGGGAAAGGAACAAATAATTTTACTTGGTTCTCATCCCTTTAAATTTTCTCATGATAATTATTTCAAACATTTGCCATTCTCCTCAAGCACTCTATTCCATCATTAAATTCCAAGCTCTCTCACTTCATAGCCTATAACCTAGATTCCTACTTCACTGAGAAAACACAGACACATGGTATAGACTTCCTTATCTATCTCAAAGAGATCCATAAGTATTTCCACTTGTAGATTTTATTGCTTAAGGCAAAAAAACCTTTCCTCTGTGAAAATAAAAGTGTGGATTAAAAAAATAAAAAGTCATCTGTTTGAAACTATAGATATCTAAAAATACAATCAACATTTGGGAACTAAGCCCCTAGAAGGAATATAAATGCATTGAAGCGAGCCAAAAATTCCATACCCTTTTTTCCTTTAAGGCATTTTAGATTTATAAATGACAGAATGCATTGGTAAATCTTCAAGCTTTCAGTGCGGCCCCTGAGGGCTATTCCATAATAGTAAGAGTGAGTAACATTATATCAGTTCTTATAAAAATTTCCACCCAGTCTCAAATTACTTAATTCATTGATTAGATTTAGATCTTCCCTTAACCTCACCATCTTTCAGAAGCTAAATTAAATCTCCTCTGGAGAAGACAATCTCAAGTAGAGTCATATCATTTTCATGTACAATATTTAAATTAAATTCAATTAAAAAATTCAATTAAAAATTCAATTAAAAAATTACTAAGTATAATAAAAAAACAGAACCAAGAAAAAGCACAGATAATAGAACTAGATCCACATATAAACTAAGTATTAGAGACAGAAAATTTATCAGAGAACTGGAGTCCACAGAAAGAATCAAATATTGATGTTAGAATTGAAAAAACACATCAATTAAAATTAAGAATTCAACATATATAGGGGCACCTGGGTGGCTTAGTCAGTTAAGCGTCTAACTTTGGCTCAGGTCTTGATCTTGTGGTTTGAGTTTGAGCCCTGCGTCAAGCTCTGTGCTAACAGCCCAGAGCCTGGGGTCTGCTTCAGACTCTGTGTCTCCATCTCTATCTGCCCCTCCCCCCCCTCAAAAATAAATAAACATTAAAAAGTTAAAAAAAATTCAACATATAACTCATAGCAGGTTGGATACAAATAGTTGACAGGAAACTGGAAGACAGGTTGATTAGAAAATACCCAGCTAAAAGCACAGTGAGAAAGAGAATGGGAAACAAGACATAAATTACCAATATTAGAAATGACACAGGGGAAATCAATACAGATCCTACAGATGTCAAAAGGGTAATAAAGGAATACTGTGAACAACTTTACACACAAAATTTGACAATTTAGATGAAACAGAATACTTCCTCTAAATGGATAAACTACAACAATTCTCCCAATGTGATATAGGTCATTTGAATAATTGTAATTATTAAGGAAATTTAACTCATAAATTAAAAATTCCTCCCAAAAGAAATCTCTAGGTCTAGATGTTTTCACTGGAAATTTCTACCAAATGTTTAAGGACGAATCAACACTAATTATACACAATGTCTTTCAGAAAATATAGGAGAAGGGAGTATTTTTGAATTCTTTTTATCAAGTTAGTATTGCTCTAATAGAAGAAAGACAGCACTAAAAAAAAAAAAAGGAAAATTACAGACAAATATTCTTCACAAATATAATGAAACACCCCTTAACAAAATATTAGCAATAAAATTTAGCATGAAAATAATTGCAACTCTGATCACGTGGGGTCTATTCCAGGGATCCAAGGCTGGTTCAACATTTAAAACTCAGTCAATGTTATCCACCATATTTTAGGCTGAAGAAAAATCATTAATAATCATATCGATCTATGCAGAAAAAACATCTGACAAAACTCAGTAATCAGTCATGAAAATACTCTGAAAAAGAAAGTTATAGAGCTGAACTTCCTCACTTTTATATAGAACATCTAGAAAATCTCTATAGCTAAAATTATACTTTTGATGAAAGACTGCCTACTATCCCCCTAAAACTGGGAACAAAGGAAAGAATGCCCACTCTCACCACTCTGATCCAACACTGTGCTAGAAATTCTACCCAGGGCAGTAAAGCATAAATAGTAAATAAAAGATATGCAGATCATAAAAGAAGAAATAAAACTGCTTTCATTTGCAGGTGACATGATTGTCTATATAGAAAATCCAAAGGAATTCACACACAAAAATTTGAAACTAATGCATGAATTCATCAAGTTTGCAAGATCCAAAATAACATACAAAAATCAATTGTTTTCTATACACTAGAATAAACATATAGACACCAAAATTAAAAATACAATACCATTTATATTTGCTAAAGAAATGAAATGTTTAGGTGTAAATTCAACAAAATACATACAGGACATGTACGATGAAAAGTATGCAACACTGATGAAAGAAAAAAGTTCTTCATGGAATTCTAAATAAATCAGTTATGTTCATGGATGGACTATCCAACACAGTAAAGATGTCACTTCTCCCCAAATTGAGACACAGATTTAATTAAATCTTGTCAAAATTCCAAAAATTTATTTTTGTATTTATAGACAAGCTTATTCTAACATTTAAATGGAGGGGGTTCAGGGTGGCTCTGAAGTCAGCTAAGTGTCTGTCTTCAGCTCAGGTCATGATCTCATGGTTCATGAGTTTGAGCCCTGCATTAGGCTCTGTGCTGACAGCTCAGAGCCTGGACCCTGCTTTAGATTCTGTGTCCTCCTCTCTCTCTGCCCCTCCCCTGCTTGCATTTTGTTTCTCTCTCTCTCAAAATGAACAAACATTAAAAAAATTTAATATTTAAATGGAAACAAGGGAACTAAGAAACTTTAGATAATAAGAAAAAAGTGGGAGGAATCAGCCTACCACATATCAAACGTAATAGTGATGAAGGAAGAGATACACAGGTTAATGGAATAGAAAAGGGAGCCCCCAAATAGGCTCACATGCACCCAAATGATTTTTGATAAATGTGTGAAAAATTAAATGGATATCATAGTTTAACAAATGTTATTGAAGCACTTGGACATCTACAAGTACAAAATTTATCCTTGACCCACATCTCACATGTATTAAGGTCAATGCCAAATGAATCATGACTTTAGATGTAAAGTGTAAAACTAAAAATTTCAGAAAACTATAAACATTTAAGATAAAATTTTCAGGATCTAGGGCTAGGCAATGAGTTTTTAAATTATTTTTTAAACATAATTTATGGCCAAATTGGCTAACATACAGTGTGTAAAGTGTGCTCTTGGTTTTTGGGGTAGATTCCTGTGGTTCATCACTTACATACAATACCCAGTACTCATCCCAACAAGTGCCCTCCTCAGTAGGCAATGAGTTTTAGACTTGACACCAAATACACAATCCATAAGAAAATGAATATGTGGGACTTCATCCAAATAAAAAACTTTTATCCTGCAGAACTCATTAAGATAATGAAAAGATAATAAACAGTACGAGAAAGAATATATAACTAACTCTCAAAACAACAGTAGAAAACAAAACAAAACACTATCCACTTAGAAAATGAGCAAAACACTTGAACACACATTTCACTGAACATGATACACAGATGTCAATAAGCATAAGAAAGGATGTCAAAGGCAAATTAAAACAACAATGAGAATCTTAAGGTTTGCCTCCCTCTCTGTTTTTATCTCATTTTTCTTTCCCTTCCCCTATGTTCATCTGTTTTGTTTCTTAATTTCCACATATGAGTGAAATACGATATCTGTCTTTCTCTGATCGACTTGTATTTCACTAAATGGGTGATGGGAATCAGGGAGGGCACTTGTGATGAGCACTGGGTATTGTATGTAAGTGATGAATTACTAAATTCTACTCCTGAAACCAATACTACACTATATGTTAACTAACCTGAAATAAAAAAACATAATGAAATACCACAACACATCTATCAGAATGGCTAAAATAAACATAAAAATAGTGACAACACAAATGCTGGGGAAGATGAGAGGAACTGGATCATTCATTCATTTTTCGTGGGAATGTAAAAAGATACGGCCATCCTGAAAAACAGTTTTGTAGTTTCTTCAAAAAACAAACATGCAACCATCATGAGTCAACAATTAAAATAAAATCCTAGGCATTTATCCCATAGAACTGAAGATGTAGGTTCACACAAAAATATGTACACAAAGTTTCATAACAGCTTTATTCATAAAAGACAAAAACTGGGGGGGGGGGCGGGGAACGAGGTGTCCTTCAATGGGTGAATGGTTAAACAAACTGTGGTACATCCCCATGATGGAACAGCTCATAGCATATGATGGAATGAACTATGGAGAGACACCACACCAGAGAATTATGCGGAGTGAAATGCCAATCCCAGAAGTTTACATATTATATGATTCCATTTTTATGTCTTGAAATGATTAAGCTATACAAGTGGAGAACAGATTAGTGATTGCCAGGGTAGATAGGGAATGAAGAGAGCAGCAGGAATGATCCTTGTGGTGATGGAATGTTCTGTATCAATGTCAGTATCCTGGTGGGGATATTGTACTATAGTTTTGCAAGATGTTACCCTTGGTACACAGAATCTCTCAGTATTATTTTGCACAACACTAAAATGACAATTATCTCAAAACAAAAAGTTAAAGTATCAAATTCAGTGCTAATGGTTCTTATTCTCCTCCACTTTTAAAGGGAAAACAAAATCTACTTTAGTCCTCTTCAGACATCTTTCAAACCTATCTTTCTTTCTTTCCTTCTTTCACAGCCTTAACCTCTCTTGCCTGGATTATCACAATTATATCCTAGCTGACTTCATTGACATTGGATCCCTCCCCTTTCGAATTATTCCCTCACATTTAATTCAGTTTGATAAGATTATATTTAATTACATGCTCATTATGTGCCAGGAATTGGGTTAGGTTCTAGAGATATAAAAGAAGTTCTGGCCTCTCCACAATTAGTTTCAGAGGCACATGAAAAATGTGCTATTGTAATTCAGTGAGATAAATTCCATAAAAGAGGCATTCACCTAAATTGTGGAAGAAGAGGAAATGTAAACTGTTGTTTGGGAGGGCAGATGGCATTTTTCAGTTATTATAAGCTCATATCCTTTCTAAAGCACATACTCACTTATTTTGTGGTTCTGCTTAAAAAGTTAGCAGTGATTTCCCCAGTGTTAATGTGTATACTATTTGAGAAGAAAGTTAGAGAGGAGAAATTATCTAGAAACAATTTCCTTGTTAGTAAACATTTTCTTATAGTTTGGGGAAAAGAGAGAGCAAGTTCTCGCTCTGTCTTTACCCTAAAATTTTCAGTTAAAAAAGGCATGCAGTTTGGAATAGAGAGAAACCATGTAAAATTAGTAGAGTTCACTTATAAAAGGTTCTGTGTCTAAGCTAATGAGAGTACAAGATAGAAAAGTACATGTAAGGTTCTTAAAAAACAAAGTAGGACTGGCTAAGCCTAAACATTATCTCTCTACGACTTGATAATTTCTAGCTAATGAACTTTAAAATAATAACACTAAATTGAGAATGCTTATCAGTGGGGCTACTGTATTATTCTATTGTATTTTTCAGTCTTATTATCAATATAATACAGCATATTTAGTCATTTTACTTTTTTAATGTAAGCAGTATGTCATAATTTTTTTTTAATTAAAAAAAAATTTTTTTTCAATGTTTATTTATTGGGACAGAGAGAGACAGAGCATGAATGGGGGAGGGTCAGAGAGAGAGGGAGACACAGAACCGGAAACAGGCTCCAGGCTCTGAGCCATCAGCCCAGAGCCTGACGCAGGGCTCGAACTCACGGACCGAGAGATCGTGACCTGGCTGAAGTCGGAGGCTTAACCGACTGCGCCACCCAGGAGCTCCTGTCATAATTTTTTAAAAATAATGATTTTATTCTTTATCCTCTGTCCTTATTGTATGACCTTGGTTAACAAAGGCTTACCTACTATTTGTAGTGGAGGAAGAATAGGGATGATTATTCGTAGTCAGCCAACCTATTACTTGTAGGTTGTAGAATCAGTATCAGTATGATGTTTATAAAGAACAATTAACATTTCTGAAATGCATTTTTACAACAGAACCTCAATGACAGAAAAAAAAAGAACCATACAAGCTTGCCAAAACTTCAGGCTATTTGGTAACTCAAGAACACTGTTCATCAGATCACAGTTAAAAAAAAAAAAAGTGCAGTCTCTGGGAGGAAATGATGACTTAAGAGAACAAACAGACTTTATGGTCAGAGAGGTAATGCAGTGCAGTGAGTGGTTAAGTTTGCAGATGTCATCAGAACAGATTAAAGTCTCTATTTATTACATGCCTGATACGGGGCAAATTACTGCTTCCTTAAATGCCAGTACCCTTCATTTAACTGATGTTATGAATAAAAATATCTACTATAGGGTGCCTGGGTGGCTCAGCTGGTTAAGCGTCTGACTTGAGCTCAGGTCATGATCTCACAGTTCATGGGCTCGAGTCCTGCTTTGGACTCTGTGATGACAGCTCAGAGCCTAGAGCCTGGAGCCTGCTTTGGATTCATTGTCTCCCTCCCTCTCTGCCTCTCCCACAGTCGCACTTTGCCTGTCTGTCTTTCAAAAATAAGTAAACATTAAAAAAACATTAAAAAAATAAATCAGGGTGATTGCTCAGATTAAATAACATGCAGGTAAAGTGCTTAGCTGAGTTCTTGTCAAAACCAAGGGCTCAGTAAATGTAAACTATTATTGCTAGTATCTTAAAAACAAATGTATTCAGAGGAACTAGCCCATTAAGTCTTTAGTTACACTGTAGCCAAATATACCATTAAGACCTTTGCAAATCATACAACCAGATCTTCATCTAAGAGCAGTCTTTTTTTACTTAAAGAGTCTTACCTTGCACTTCCTTAAGTGTGTGTTTGTCAGACTCTAGCATACTCCTAAGATGTTTTAGGAAAATCAGGGTCAAATTAGAATTCCCAGAAATAGATAAAGGCACTATTGTTTGACCATATTGATTCAAATCCATTTGTCTGGTCTTTTCATCATTATTATGTAAAAAATTTTCAGCCTTTGAGAGAAAAGTAAAGGAACCTAGAAGTGCCAGCATCTGTAGCAAAATCAATTTCCAATTCCTCCAACTGAACAGCGCCCTCTTTATGAACATGGCACAGAACTGCTGGTGGTAGAGGGAATACTAAAGAAGGAGGAAAAAAACACCGTGTTACAATATTCATGGACCCAAACAGATCATTCATGATGACATTCATTAAGATGAATGAACACTCTGGAATTTTATAATAGAAGACACATAAAATTTACCTACATAAATACTTGGAATCTAAGCATAGTGTGATACTACCTGAGAGTTTGATCAGTCTTTTCTTTATAAGGCAGGGGTCAACAAACTATGACCTATTTTTGTAAACCAAATTTTCCTGGAACACAGCTATACCCATTCATTTCTGTATTGTCTATGGTTGCTTTTTTGGAGTGACTGCAAGAGAGACCAAGTGGGCAACCTGCCTCAAATATCTATTATCCCTTTCTGCAAGTTTGCTAGCCACTGTTATAAGGTATTAAATATGGTGTTTAAGGTCTGGATTTTCATATAACACACTTAAAATCTCAACAGGATGATTTTCCCCAGACTCCTGACAGTCAAAATACAAACAAACAAACAAACAAACAAACAAACAGGTTCCTTATAGGAGGAAGAGATAATTAGAAGAAGAAGCAAAGAAATTCTGGGCAACTCACTTCCCATGGGAAGGGACTTCCCATGCTGAGGATCGCACTGATTAAGGAAAGATCCCTTATGCAGTATGAATACCCACAGCAAAAACTTAAAACACTGGGCATGCTTGATTACTAAAAACCATGCTCTTTCCAGTTCTCTTTAGCTTCAGTGAACTACCAAATTTCCGGGTTAGCAATTTGAGAGAAAAGAAAAGAATTCTAAGGCAGAAAAAAGAACTAAGGAATAGCAATGGTGAGAGTGACCTTTATCTAGACCTCATCACTTCTGCACTGGGAAATTAATTAGTTCGTGGTACAGACTGCTCCCTAACTGGTGGGGTGCAGTGGCTAAGAATGCCACACCATCTTTGTTCAAGTAGTAAATTACAGAAGATGTACCTCTTGTGCACCAATCAAATAAATATACATAAGGTTTCTTAGCAAAGGTGCTTACCCCAGTATTAAACATAATAGCAGGACTTTCGTTCATGGTGGAATGCTGTGCTCTCTCATTGCTTGACATATTCCTATTCTGGTTCTTAACTGCGACTCCACTCATCACAGAGGGAGGTGGAGTTTGGGTAGCTGGGATATCTACTTGTGAATCTTCCATATTATTGACTCTGCATAAAAATAGAACACAGCATTTAATTTCAATTCTATCCCATGTCTTATTTGAAGAATGTGAGTCACAACATTCAACTCAGAAGCCTCCTTGGTTTGCTTATTGACTTGGCAGGGGGCATTATATGGAGGCAACAGGGTAACTCGGGTAGAGTAGTGGTTCCCAAACACCAGTCACAGGACTGCTGCGAGACATAGTAAATCTAGGAAAACTAGTGCAAGGTATTGAATGCTTCATTAGGTTGAACTGATTCAAGTTAAAGATTAACATCTTAGTCATATTTTGAGTATATCAAAATATCTTCTCCTATTTTGAAATGATGGCAGTATTTTTTCAGTGTTGCTGTAGAACAAATCATGTCAGTTCCTTCCTCCTCGCACCTCTTAAATTTCTAATGTGTGACTCTGAGCCTGGTGAGTGTACAGAAGGGACCAAGATATGGTCCTCCCCCCACCCCCTGGCCATGGTTTTTATTTTCCCTATGTATCCTTGCTCACCTAAAAAATACTTCTTCCATGGTAGTAACAGAGGCACCAAAGCTAGCAATGCCTAACTCATACCGTCTCTTTTCCAGATCAGTAAACAGAGCTTCAAAGCTAGAATAAGAATTACAATAAAAGTAAGAAGGGGAAGGGAAATGGGGAAGGGGAGGAGTAAATGTTAGCACCAAATCAGAAGATTTTCCTACTTATATATTTTTATTTTGAACTGATTTCCCCCCAGCAGTGGGGAAAATGTAGCTCATTCTTCACTTCAATACTTATAATAGAACCCACAGACTGCTGCAGCAAATTGTTTCCCATTCTACTTAATTCTTGAAAACACGTAATTCTGGTGTTCTAAAACTACAAAAAGACTATATATGCTAATGACTCTAGGGCACATGAGTTAATTTATCATGCACATATACAGGCTATGGTTCTTATTCAGTAAGTTTAAAAAAAGGGCGGCGCCTGGGTAGCTCAGTCAGTTGATGTCTGACTCTTGGTTTTGGCTGAGGTCATAATTCCAGGGTTGTGGGATTGAGCCTGGCACCAGGCTCCACACTGACAGCACGGAGCCTCCTTGGGGTTCTCCCTTTCCCTCTCTCTCTGCCCCTTCCTCAATCATGCACTCTCTCACTGGAAATAAACTTAAAAAACAACAACAAAAAAACATATTCCAATTAGCAGGGGAAAAGTCACTCAAAAATAGAAAATGGAGTAGGTATAGTAAAAATTATATGCAGAGAAGAACATACAGTTTCAGTAATTAAGAAAAGCCATGGAAATTGAGCCAGATGCAATGTAGAGACATCAAGAGTGGGTTTAAAAAATTTTTTTAATGTTTATTTTTATTTTTGAGAGACAGGGAGAGAGAAAGGCAGGGGCAGAGAGAGAGAGGGAGACATAGAATCTGAAGCAGGCTCCAGACTCTGAGCTGTTAGCGCAGAGCCCAACATGGGGCTCGAACTCATGAACCTCAAGATCATGACCTAGGCCAAAGTCAGAAGCTCAACTGAGCCACCCAGGTGCCCCAGAGACATCAAGAGTTTTAAAGAATAGTTTTCCTGGGAAGATTTTACAGTACTTCATGTTTAAAAGATGATCTTTTCCAAAACACTCCAGGTCTCAAAACCATGGGATATATTCCCAATGAGGAGCAAGTGAAGTGTTTGCCTCTCTCAGTGTTGGAGGAACTCAAAATTCACTCTTTTGGAAGACAAAAATTTCCTCCATATTTAAACTTAAATTGTTTTCCATTCAATACATCTAGTTTTGCACATTGGTTCTAAACTTACACCCTTAGTTATATAGAACATGTATAATCTACCTACATGACAGCCTTCACATGTTTTAAGTCCATTTCTTCTGGGTGCTTCTTCCTTCCTAGTGCTTGACTTTTCAGCTAGGATTCACACATTTTCTTTTTTTTCTTTAATTTTAGTTAAGAAATTAATATGTATGCATCATAAAATATTTAGAGATGAATTATAAAAATATAAACATCATCACAATACCAGGCCCCAAAGACACCCACTGTTAATACACTATAATTTGGCATATTTATTTGTTTTTGTTTGCTTTGACTTTATACATCACAAAATTAAACTTGTACAATGCTTTAAATGCACAAATATAGCACTAACTGGAGACAAATACCCATTAACAGTTTAACAAATAAATTATGGTATGATATGATACAATAACATCTAAGTAAAATGTAGATTTTTCCTCAGTTATCTTAAAAATAGGAAATCCTAAAAGTCCTACCATAAACAGCTGACCAAAGATTCAGGTAAACAAAACAAGATTCAGAACACTATTACGATAGGGTTTCATTTCTGTAAAACTAATTATTATTATTGTATCTATGTCAGTATATGTATGCAATGTACAATATATTGTATTCATGTCAGTATATGCATGTAATGATCCTGAGAAGTATACACAGAAATCTTACCAGTGATTATGGGAGACATTCACTTTCTATTTCATACACTTCAGAACTAAATAAGCTTTTTGATTCTGTAGCTGAGCAAACTTTAGGCTCCTTAGTGATAATCAGTAAAGAAAAAAGATAATAGGTAAAAAAAATTATTGTATGAGCCAATCATAATGTGAAGAACATGTATTTTTCTCATTATATAAATTTTATTATGTATAATATATAAAATAGTATATATTTAACAAATATAATTATATACATTCTATATATTATACTTGAGATGAATACAAAAAATATAAAAAAGAAATAAAAGTGACCATCTTGAGTATAGCTGTTTTTCTCATATGTCTTGTTATTTATTATATACAATATATAATACATGTTATCTATAATACACATAAATATATATTTAATAAGTATATAGATAAAATTATAAAGATAATATATAGTCTACTTAAGAGGAGAATACAGAAAAATATAAAAACAGAAAAAATGTGACCATCTAGAGTATACTACTGTTGACATTTGATGTATTCTACCCATTACAAAGTTTTTTTCATTACGTATGTTTTTAAATAAAGATGGTTTTTTACTGAGGTATAACAAAGTGTACTACTTATGAACTAATTTTCACATATGTACATACCTGGATAACCACCCAGATAAGATAGAGAACATTTCCAGAACCCCACAGGGGGATTTCCCAATGCCCTTTCTTAATCAATAACTTCCTTCCCTGTGTCTATGTGTGCACACAACACCCCCCCCCCCCCCCCACCGACGTGCGCGCACACACACACCTAGGCATTTTATGGTAATTTTATTATTATTTTTTTAAAAAGATCTTATTTTGGGGGCACTTGGGTGGCTCCATTGGTTAAGCACCTGATTCTTGATAGTGGCTCAGGTCATCATCTTAGGGTTGTGGGGTTGAGCCCTGTATCGGGCTTTGCCTGCTTGGGATTCCCTCCCCTCTCTCTCTGCTCCTACCCGGCTTGTGCCTGCTTTCTCTCTCTCCTTCTCTAAATAAATATTAAAAAAGATTTTATTTTTAAGTCATCTCTACATCCAAGGTAGGGTTCAAACTTACAACCCTAAGATCAAGAGTCATATGGTCCACTGACTGAGCCAGCCAGGCACTCCTCTTATAGAGGTGATTTTAATTCTAGAATTCCATAACTAAAGATTTTTTTTCTTTTCTTGAACTTCATATAAATGGAATCCTACAGCCTATATATTTTTTCCTAATGTTTCCATGTCTGCGAGATTCATTCACATTGTATATACTAATAGTTTTTTCTTTTTATTGCTATATTCTTCCATTTTCCTGCTGACAGACATTTTGGAACTATTATGAATAGTGTCTACAAATATAAACACTCTTCTACGTCTCTTCTCAGGGACAAGTGTTTTTTTAGGTATATATTAGGAATAATTGCTGAGTCGTAGGATAAGCACATATTTAGCTTAGTAAACATAGCAATGTTTACTAAGTTTACATGTTAAGCAGTTTTACCATTTTATACTTCTATCAGCAATGAGATCCATTTACCATGTTTATATGCTATAATCTGCCTTTTTAGTTTTAGCCATTCCTGTGGGTGTGTAGTGGTAATGTACTGGTTGGTCTCTTTATTTTTTGCAGTTTTCTTCATAGTTCTGGGAAGAATTCTTGACACAGTGTTCTCCTTCAGGAGTTCTCTTTTCTGCCACAATTATTTGGTCAGTTTTTTACTAGTCAATCAAGAATTTCATATCATTTTATCCCATTTTCCCTCCTCCAAGTGTTCTCTTTAATTGTTCAAGTGTTCTCTTTAATTTGATTGAGACTATAAAGCAGAGAGTTTCTAAAGTTTTTCATTTTGGGAAATTATTTTCAAAGTAGGCATTTCTTATTATTTCTTAGATTGGTGCTTTTATTTCAAAATGCAGTATCTTTTCTACAGGCATTCTTTCCCTTTTCACCTTTATGAAAGAGATTGATGTTTATCCATCATGTGGAGGAAACATGTGGAGGGAATTCTGTCCAAGACTAAGATGAGTTTTTGCATGATTTAGTGATTTCTTAGTTCTCATTCTAGGTTTTGTTGTGTTTGATTGTTTTCTTTGTGAATCAACCATGGGATCATCAATGTCAATTTTTGAAGTTAAAAATTAGAATTGGATTGGCACATCTCCAGTTTTCTAACACAACAGGTGTCGATGGGAGAACATAAAGTTTGGAGATAAATGGCCTTGTGTTTGAATCCAATTGTATCACCATTTCTTTTTGACTTAATCTCTCTTGATTTACTATTAACTTAATCTTATTATTTGGTATAATCTTTCTAAATGTGAGACATCATATCTCTTATAAAAAGGTAAAATTAAGTACATTTGATTTTCTTCCCTTATTTGTTGCAAAGTTATTCCATCTGAACTAACATTTATTCCTCTGCAGTCACTTCATAGTGGTGTGCCTCATAAGCACTTTATCCTAGCTTGGAGACTTGAAGTTACTTACAGCTGTGAGAAGCACAATGAAAATTTCTCCCTCTTTGTTTGTTCTTATATTTTAAGTTGAAAGATCATTTACTTTGATCAAAAGATTGAATCAAAACAGGAGTTAAAATTTTTTCTTTCCTTGACCCCAGCACTGAAGCTTCTTTTCCTTCTTGATGATATTTTAGACTTTTCTTTTTCTCATTTCCATATCCTAACCTCAAAATCTTATGCCTTTAGGACAAGTTGAAGCCAGACTAGAGGAAGGTTTCAGAACACTTCAAAAGAAGCCTTGCCGAAGCATAACAATTATCTGGAGCTTTCATGTGCACATTTAATTTCCCTTCTATTTTTCCTGGTTAACTTGCTGGACCTTATCGCAAATACTAGCTCTTCTTCTGCTCTACCAAATAGATTCTTGTAACCCTCATATACCTTTCCAACTTTTCTGCTTAGGAGCCAGACTTGCTCAAGACACCCTAAATTAACATGAAATGAACTACTTTTTAAATTACCGTTGAATAACAGATTGGGGTGATAAAATTCCTCATGATATTCTGTAACAACTCTATTATTCTTGTTTATTGAATTTTAGCTGTCAGTCTATTTTCTCTATCTTTGGGATCTGTGGTAAAAATTTCATTTTTGAAGCTTCCAAACAATCTTGAGGTTATGTTACGGAAACTTGCTTTTCTATGTATCTTCCATTATTGGCCTGTGTCTAAAAATACCAGATCCTTCCTTCTTTCCTACCATGAAATTTACCATGATGTTGTACATTTTCCGTGAAATATCTGACTCTTTTTTCCTTCAACCAACATTTTCTTGATTATCAGAATTAGAAATAGAGAGTTAGTTTTTTTTTTATTTCCTCCACTTTTCTAAGACATATTTGTTGGCGACAATCCTCAGAGACCCATCAGGAAATCTGCTTTGAGGTAAATGAAATATTTGTTGCATGACTATCCTTGATTACTCTCTTTATTATGTTGTCCTGCTTAATTAAACCTTATATCAGGAATAACACACTTCCTCCTTTTAACTTGTAGGAGTTTCACAAAATTATACTTGTTTCTTTTTCTTCCTATTATCACCTGCTGGTTTCCCTTTATATTTATAGCCTCTTCAAAAAATTAAAAAAAAATGTTTATTTATTTTTGAGACAGAAAAAAAGAGTAAGAGCAGGACAGTCTCTAACTCATGAACTTTAAGCCTGTAAATATTCCCTGATACGTAGCACTATTATGAGACCCATCTTATGTCTCTGTGCCTTCGGAAGGCTGCATATCACTCCACTGCTACATTCTGAACTTAAGCTTCATTCCAACAAGTCTCAGCACTGTTTTACAGCAAGTTACAACACTGTTGCAAAGTTTCAAGAGTACTTTCCTTATGAGATACATTCAATGAATCAGAATACAAGTATATGCTGTTAACATTCTTTTTCTCTTCCTTATTGTTTATTCAGATTTGTGAATAAATCCGTATTAGAACAATATCTTGCAAACAGTTAGTGCTCAATTATTATTAGCTATGAAAATCTTAGCTGGAATGAAAGATCACTAAGAATTGTAACCATCATTTCTTTTTTTTTTCATATTATACTCTGAAAAAATAGATCCATAGGTATTTTTGTCTTAAAATTGTTTTTCCTATTTCATACTTTAAAACATCTCCCTGTTAGAAAAACACATTCTTCCCTAATTTCATGGCTTTCAGTTTATTCTGTAGTGAGTCCATCATTCTAAATCTGAATTTATTGCCCAGCAATGTATAATTAGTTGTTCACCTTCTGGATCTTCTTTCTTTTTCTGTTCTTGAAGCCCAAATGATTAGTAAGAATATGTGATAAACATCCTTTGCTTCCAAATATGAAGGTATGATAAAATATGGAGAAGATATTATCAATATGAATATGAAGATATGATACAATAAATAAGAATACATTTTATAAATATGAAACAAATACACAGAAAATATCATCTCCTTCAGAATATTTTCATTTCCAGTTTTAGACATTTTTTGAGAATGCCATTTGTGTCCACATGAATAAAGACAGGCAGATAGTGTGATAAGTTTAAAGAAGTGGTTTACCTTTACGTCTCCTTCAAGAGAGACTGTGCATTTCACACGGATCACAAATGTCACAATGGGCCAAAGCACTCATCTGGCTCCCAACTTTACTGAATGAGTCAACCACCATGCATCTTTGAGGTTACATATCTAGAATTTTATTTCTAATTCTCCATGGTATTTCATTCTCTTATTCCAGAATATGAATAGAATTTTAGTTCCATTCTGGTGCCTGATCACACTATACCATTCTGCTGATTCTCAAGAACTTTCAGATTTACTAGAAAAGAGGGCATTAAAGTCCTTCATATTCTTCTTGAATATGACAACTGGCTTTACTTTAGGAAATACTACATCAACTACTTACTTGTATATTACAAGAAGATAAAAATATACTCTGAAAGTCTCTGATAAGTACGCTTAGTTTCCATTTCCCTTTATTAGGATGGTTGTCTTAGGTACAGTTATTATTCTTTGTGATTCCCTTTGATGAAAAACTTGCTTAGCTAGTGTAGTCAAACTGCCTATTTACTCGAAGTTCTTGTCACCTTGACTTCAAGAGCCACCACTAAATTTTTATCTCATTATATTTCCATTCACTTCACTCACCAGACAAGTTTTACTCTACCAATACCATCCATTATAACCAATTAAAACCAGGAATCTATAGCCAAAAGCAGAATCCTTCTTTTCAGTGCAAGTGATAGCAATGACTGGAGTTTTGGTTTGTTAAATAAACTCTATTTGCTATGCCTAAAGAAACCAGAAAGAGCAATAATAACATCCGGTTATCTAAACATCAATCATTTTACATTCTTTGGACTCATACCTGTGTGTATACTCTTTGGGTAGAAGAAAAGATATTTCATTATTAACATTCTTCTCCAAAGTGGCTTCTGGTATATGATACTGAATAAATTTTAAGATTTCTTCAACATTGCAGTGAGCCTCCTTCACCATGACCATGTGGTATCCCACACCTGAGAAAATCCATTTAGAAGAATGAATAAAACAATTTTGTATTTCCAATATTCTTGTGAGACCACACTTGGCTTTCCATGGTTTGGGTGAGGTAGAATATAAGGCATGCTAATCATATGATTACAAGTCTAAGAAATCTAGTAAATACTTCTTTTGTAATTTCATTAATTTTCTTAGGGACTGAGAGAACAGAGATAGGGAAAAATCTCTGTTACATAGTCTCTTATTCTACTGACACTAAAATCTGAGAAAACAAGGTTAATATTCATTAAACAGATATACATTTGGTGCTTATTATATGTAAGGGAGTAAATTAATCAGATACAAGTCCTTTCCTTCAGAGATCTGAGAAACCTTTCCAAAGTAGTCTCCACCTCCACTACCTGCACTGCCTAGGCCCTCAAAGGTGCGGCTGGGGGTTGGGGGAAGGGTAAGGCAGTAAAAACAAACAAACAAACAAACAAACAAATGAACAAAAACGCCTTCAGGGCTCTTCAGAACTTTGTGAAAACATTGCAGTGGTACTCTGATAGCTCAGGACAGGACAAAAAAGCTAAGAAAAATACTTCTGAGGTACATCAGTCCTTTATTACAATGGGCCTTTAAAGGGTAGGAAGAGGGCAGCAGCATAGAGAGAAAACCTTTGAGGTAAAGAAAATAGTTTAGAAATGGAAAGCAAAGAGCATTTGTCAGATCTAAAAGCTGGGAACTGAATTATAGCTTCAAGAGATCCCCATGATCTCATTCATATACAGATCCCATCCTCTGCTAAGAGCAAAATCCTGATCCTATTACTAACACACTTGAAGACAGTGATAAAGAAAATCTAAATAAAGGTGTAATACATCCCAATATTTGCTCAAATACAGGTTATATTAACTCAGTCTTCCATAACAGTGGCCTAAGAGACCAGGGTATACCATTTACTGAGGATAATTATCAATTACTTTAGTCTCCACTATTATTTTATTCACAAATTGAATTATAAAAATGAAAAAAACATGCAAGGAAACTAGAAAATATAACACTAAATGGGATGGAAAAAATCAAGAGAAGCAGACACAGAAATGTTTTCCAATAAGAAAAAATGTATATCCAGAATATGGCTCTATTAAATGGGGATCTATATAACTTACCTGACAGAGAATTTAAAATAACATAATAAAGATGCTCACCAAGGTCAGGATACCAATGCATGAACAAAGTGAGAATTTCAACAAAGAAACAGAAAGCTTAAGCAGTACCGAAAAGAGGCTCCAAGGAGGAGCCAAGATGGCGAAACAGCATGGAAGTTTTTTGTGTGTCTCACATCCATGAAATACAGCCAAACCAATACTAAACCATCCTACACACCTAGGAAACTTATTGGAGGATTAGCACAACAGTCTGCACAACCTGAACTACAGAATTCATCAGGTACATGGCACAGAGAGGTGAATTTGGGGAGCAAGAAGCTGCTGAGGGTAGGGAACTGCTTTTGTGGGCAGAGAGAGGACAGAGACTGGGGAGGGGGGCAGAATATGGGAAAAGTACCCCTCCCCAAAAGCAGCTGGAGAGAAAGTGGAAAATTGGAAACAGCCACAGGGACTAAACTAAAAAGGAGAAAGGAGAAAGGAGAAGGTTTAAATTCCATTAGCACTGTAAACAAAGGGAGTGCAAAGGCTGCAACTCCTCAGCTCGATACCTGGTGGTGCTCTGGTGGGAAGGGCGAATCCCCAGGAAGAGAGTGGGGTCCAGGAAGTTCTCGAGCCACACAGGGAAAAGTGGTTCCACTGCTGGAAGGACATTTGGTAGAGACTGTTGAAGCCACCTGGTCCCAGCAGATCCCAGAAAACAGTCACATTCACTGGTGCTGGAACAAGGTCATTAAGTGTGAAGCCTGGTGCCAGATGTGTGTTTTGATTTTCCATAATCCCTGAAATGCTGCTGCTACACTATCTCGCAAACTTTTTCTGGGGTGGGCTGGCACCTGGCCACAGTCTTGGGACACCAGCAGCAGCAGGGTCCAGCAAGTGTTCCTAGGTGCAGCCGACATTTGGCCATTGCTCATTCGGCCACTGCTCGGTGAGACCCTCCTGCAGAGGGGCGGAACAGGTCAAAGCTGCAGTCCTTCAGAAGTAAGGGGCCGGGGAAAACAGCTGCATCTGAGACAAAACTCAGGAGAGAGGTACTGCCTGGGGCCTGGTCACAGAGAGTGAAAAAGCAGGGAGTGGATGAAAGCTGAAGATAGAGGATGGGTGCATCATTGCTGATCTGGGAAAACAGACTGGGTAGCTGGGTGGCGCCATTTTCACCACTCCTAGGCATGTGCATACGCACCTATGAGCACTGCAACAATCCACCCCAGTAGGCTTGCAGTGCCTTCTAGTGGAGAGCGGAGCTGTTACACTGAGCCCGGGCCAACTTTGCTCTTCAAGAACACAAGTCTATCCACCAGGTTAGTTTATGGACTATAAAGCGCTACAGAGACTGATTTCTAGGGGAAAACAAAGTAATTTCAGCCCTACTTCAATCTGTTAGCAGGTTCATCTATTCAATTTTCTTTCTTTCTTTTTTTCTTTTTCTCTTTTGCACTTCTTTTTCTTGAATACAGAAAGAGAAAAAATTCATTTTTATTTTTAATTTTTATTGAAAATATTTTTAATTTTTATTAAAAATATTTTTCTTAAATTTTTATTACTATATTTTTTACTTTTCTGTAAATTTTTTCAAATTCTATTTTACCCCCATCATCTCATTTTAGTCTACTTCAGTGTATTTTTTTCAAATTCTCAAATTATTTCCTTTTTTTTCTGCTCTGACCTTTTTTCTCTAATCTGTCAAACCACTTTCAACATCCAGACCAAAACACACCAAGGATCTAGCATCATCTATTTTATTTTTGTGTGTGTGTGTGTTTAATTTTTAATTTTAATATTTTTTTATTTCAATTTTTTATTTTCAATTTTTCTACCTCATTAATTCCTTTTCTCCCTTCAAAATGACAAAACAAAGGAATTCACCCCAAAAGAAAGAGCACAAAGAAACGACAGCCAGGGATTTAACCAACACAGACATAAGCAAGATGTGTGAACCAGGATTTAGAATCACGGTAATAAGAATACTAGCTGGAGTCAAAAATAGATTAGAATCCCTTTCTGCAGAGATAAAAGAAGTAAAAAATATCCAGAATGAAATTAAAAATGCTATAACTGAGCGGCAGCCATGGATGGATGCAGCGGCAGCAAGGATGGATGAGGCAGAACAGAGAATAAGTGATATAGAGGACAAACTTATAGAGAATAATGAAACAGAAAAAAAAGAGGGAGATTAAGGCAAAAGAGCATGATTTAAGAATTAGAGAAATCAGTGACTCATTAAAAAGGAACAAAATCAGAATCATAGGGGGTCCCAGAAGAGGAGAGAGAAATAGGGGTAGAAGGGTTATGTAAGCAAATCATAGCAGAAAACTTTCCTAACCTGGGGAAAGACACAGACATCAAAATCCAGGAATCACAGAGAACCCCCATTAGATTCAACAAAAATCAACCATCAACAAGGCATATCATAGTCAAATTCACAAAATACTCAGGCAAGGAGAGAATCGTGAAAGCAGCAAGGGAAAAAAAGTCCCTAACCTACAAGGGAAGACAGATCAGGTTTGTGGCAGACCTATCCACAGAAACTTGGCAGGCCAGAAAGGAGTGGCAGGATATATTCAATGTGCTGAAACAGAAAAATATGCAGCCAAGAATTCTTTATCCAACAAGGCTGTCATTCAAAATAGAAGGAGAGAGAGAAAAAGTTTCTCAGACAAACAAAAACTAAAGGAGTTTGTGACCACTAAACCAGCCCTGCAAGAAATTTTAAGGGGGACTCTCTGAGGGGAGAAAAGATGAAAATATACATATAAAAATAAATAAATACCAAAAGCAACAAAGATTAGAAAGGACCAGAAAACACCACCAGAAACTCCAACTCTACAAGCATCATAATGGCAATAAATTCATATCTTTCATTACTCACTCTAAATGTCAGTGGACTCAAGGCTCCAATCAAAAGACACAGAATAACAGAATGGATAAGAAAACAAGATCCATCTATATGCTGTTTACAAGAGACCCACTTTAGACCTAAAGACACCTTCAGATTGAAAATAAGGGGATGGAGAACCATCTATCATGCTAATGGTCAACAAAAGAAAGCTGGAGTAGCCATACATATATCAAACAATCTAGACTTTAAAATAAAGACTGTATCAAGACAAGCAGAAGGGCATTATATCATAATCATGGGGTCTATCCACCAAGAAGACCTAACAATTGCAAACATTTATGCGCAAAATGTGACAGTACCCAAATATATAAATCAATTAATCACAAACATAAAGAAACTCATCAATAGTAATACCATAATAGTAGGAGACTTCAACACCCCACTCTGAGCAATGGACAGATCATCTAATAAAAAAATCAACAAGGAAACAATGGCTTTGAATGAAACACTGACCAGATGAACTTAACAGATATATTCAGAACATTTCATCTTGAAGCAGCAGAATATACATTCTTCTCCAGTGCACATGGAATGTTCTCCAGAATAGACCATATACTGGGACAAAAATCAGCCCTAAGTAAGTACAAAAAGATCGAGATCATACCATGCATATTTTCAGATCACAATGCTATGAAACTCAAAATCAACCACAAGAAAAAGTTTGGAAAGGTAACAAATACTTGGAGACTGAAGAACACCTACTAAAGAATGAATGGGCTAACCAAGCTGTTAAAGAGCAAATTAAAAAGTATATAGAAGTCAATGAAAATGATAACACCACAACCCAAAACCTCTGGGATGCAGCAAAGGGGGTCGTAAGAGGAAAGTATACAGCAATCCAGGCCTTTCTAAAGAAGAAAGGGGATCTCAGATACACAACCTAACATTACACCATAAGGATCTGGAAAAAGAACAGCAAATAAAACCCCAAACCAGCAGAAGACAGGAAATAATAAAGATTAGAGCATAAATTAATGCTATCAAAACTAAAAACACAGTAGAACATATCAATGAAACCAGAACCTGGTTCTTTGAAAGAATTAACAAAATTGATAAACCAGTAGCCTGTTTGATCAAAAGAAAAAGGAAAGGCTCCAAATAAATAAAATCAAGAATGAAAGAGGAGAGATCACAACCAACACAACAGAAATAAAAACAATAATAAGAGAATATTATGAGCAATTATATGCCAACAAAATGGGCAATCTGGAAGAAATGGACAAATTCCTAGAAACATATACACTACCAAAGTGAAACAGGAAGAAATAGAAAATTTGAACAGACCCATAACCAGTAAGGAAATCGAATTAGTAATAAAAAAATCTGCCAAAAAATGAGTCCAGGGCCAGATGGCTTTCCAACGGAATTCTACCAAACATTTAAGGAAGAGTTAACACCTATTCTCTTGAAGCTGTTCCAAAAAATAGAACGGAAGGAAAACTTCCAAACTCTTTCTATGAAGGCAGCATTACCCTGATTCCAAAACCAGACAGAGACCCCCACTAAAAAGGAGAACTGTAGACAAGCTTCCCCGATGAACATGGACACAAAAATCCTCAACAAGACATTAGCCAACCAGATCCAACAATACATTAAAAAAATTATTCACCACGACCAAGTGGGATTTATAACTGGGATGTAGGGCTGGCTCAATATCCACAAAACAATTAACGTGATTGATCACATCAATAAAAGAAAGGACAAGAACCATATGATCCCCTCAATAGATGCAGAGAAAGCATTTGACAAAATACAGCATCCTTTCCTGATAAAAGTCCTCAAGAAAGTAGGGATAAAAGGGGCATACCTTAAGATCATAAAAGCTATATATGAATGACCCAATGCTAATATCATCCTCAATGGGGAAAAACTGAGAGCTTCCCCCTAAGGTCAGGAACAAGACAGGAATGTCCACTCTCATCACTGTTATTCAACATAGTATTGGAAGTCTTAGCCTCTGCAATGAGACAACACAAAGAAATAAAAGGCATCCAAATCGGCCAGGAGGAGATCAAACTTTCACTCTTCGCAGATGACATGATACTCTCTATGGAAAACCCAAAAGATTCCACCAAAAAACTGCTAGAAATGATCCATGAATTCAGCAAGGTTGCAGGATATCAACACACAGAAATTGATTGCATTCTTATACACCAACAATGAAGCGACAGAGATATCAAGGAATCGATCCCATTCACAGTTGTGCAAAAAACCATAAAATACTTAGGAATAAATCTAACCAAAGAGGTGAAAAAAACTATACAGTGAAAACTATAGAAAGCTTATGAAAGAAATTGAAGAAGACACAAAAAAATGGAAAAATATTCCATGTTTCTGGATAGGAAGAACAAATATTGCTAAAATGTCAATACTACCCAAAGCAATCTACATATTCAATGTAATCCCTATCAAAGTAACACCAGCATTCTTCACAGAGATAGAACAAATAATCCTAAAATTTATTTGTAACCAGAAAAGACCCTGAATAGTCAAAGTGATCTTGAAAAAGAAAACCAAAGCAGGAGGCATCACAATCCCAGACTTCAAGGTATACTACAAAGCTGTAATCATCAAGACAGTAAGGTACTGGCACAAAACAGACACTCATATAAATGGAACAGAATAGGGAACCCAGAAATGGACCCAAAAATGTATGGCTAACTAATCTTTGATGAAGCAGGAAAGAATATCCAATGGAATAAAGATAGTGTCTTCAGCAAGTGGTGCTGGGAAAACTGGACAGTGACATGCAGAAGAATGAACCTGGACCACTTTCTTACACAAGACACAAAAATAAACTCAACATGCATGAAAGACCTAAATGTAAGACAGGAAGCCATCAAAATCCTCGAGGAAAAATCAGGCAAAAACCTCTTTGATCTTGGCCACAGCAACTTCTTACTTAACACGTCTCCAGAGGCAAGGGAAACAAAAGCAAAAATGAACTACTGGGACCTCATCAAAATAAAATATTCTGCACAGCAAAGGAAACAATCAGCAAAACTAAAAGGCAACTGACAGAATGGGAGAAGATATTTGCAAGTGACCTATCAGATAAAGGGTTAGTATCCAAAATCTACAAAGAACTTATCAAACACAACACCCAAAAAACAAATAATCCAGTGACGAAATGGGCAAAAGACATGAATAGACACTTCTCCAAAAAGACATCCAGATGGCCAACCAACACATGAAAAAATGCTCAACATCACTCATCATCAGGGAAATATAAATCAAAACCACCATGAGATACCACCTCAGACCTGTCAGAATCGCTAACGTTAACAATTCAGGCAACAAGAGATGTTGGTGAGGATGCAGAGAAAGAGGATCTCTTTTGCATTGTTGGTGGGAATGCAAGCTGGTGCAGCCACTCTGGAAAACAGTATGGAGGTTCCTCAAAAACTAAAAATAGAACTACCCTACAACCCAGCAATTACACTACTAGGCATTTATCCACGGGAGAGAGGTGTGCTGTGTCGAAGGGACACATGCACCCCCATGCTTATGGTAGCACTATCAACAATAACCAAAGTATGGAAAGAACCCAAATGTCCATCATGGATGAATGCATAAAGATAAATGGTGTGTGTGTGTGTGTGTGTGTGTGTGTGTGTGTGTGTGTGTATATATATATATATATATATATATAATCCATATATATATCCATATAATGGATAGAGATGAATGGTACACACACACACACACACACACACACACACACACACACATAATGGAGTATTACTTGGCAATCAAAAAGAATGAAATCTTGCCAATTGCAACTATGTGGATGGAACTAGAGGGTATTATGCTAAGCAAAATTAGTCAGAGAAAGACAAATATCATATGGCTTCACTCATATGAGATCTTTAAGACAAAGAACAGATGAACATAAGGGAAGGGAAGCAAAAACAATATATAAACAGGGAGGGGGACAAAACATAAGAGACTTTTAAATATGAAGAACAAACAGAGGGCTACTGGAGGGGTTGTGGGAGGGGGGGATTGGCTAAATGGGTAAGGGGCATTAAGGAATCTACTCTTGAAATCACTGTTTCACTATATGCAAACTAATTTGGATGTAAATTAAAAAAAAAAAAGAAGTACGAAAAAGAAGTTGCAGAGCTGAAGAATACAGTAACTAAATTGAAAAATTCATTATACAGGTTCAAAAGTGGACTACATAAAGTGGACAAAAGGATGGCTGATCTCAAAGTCAAGTCATTAATTGTTCAAGTGAATTAATTAGTCAAGTGAATAATTTCACTCAGAGGAACAAAAGAAAACAAAAAAGAATGAAAAAGAGTAAATAAAGCCCAAGAGACTTATGGAATATCACTAAGTAGAGCAATAAATGCAATATAAGAGTCCCATATGGGGAGAAAGTGGGGGGAGTTAGAAAGTTTATTCAAAGAAATAATGGCTGAAAACTTCCGAACCAAGGAAAAGAAATGGACATTCCGGGTCACAAATGCAAAAGATCTATACTAGATGAATCCAAAGATATCTACAATAAAACACATTATAATCCAATAGTAAAAAGTCAAAGACAAAGAGAGGGTTTTGAAAAGCAAGTTGTCACATACAAGGGAACACACATGAGACTATTAGCTGATTTTTCAGCAGAAACCTGAAAAGATGGCTAGAAGGGAATGATGAGATATATTCAAAGTACTCAAAGAAAAAATTACCAAGAATACTATACATGGCAAAGTGTCTTTCAAAAATTAAGGAGCAAGATTTTACTAGACAAACGAAAGCTAAGAGAGTTTACTACCACTATATCGGCATTATAAGAAATGCTAAAGGTAGTTATTCAAATTGAAAAGAAAGGATGATTTAAAGAAAAGGAAAGAAAGGATGGTAAACAGTAATACAAAGTCATATGAAAGTATAAATCACACAGGTAGTGTTAAATATACAGACAAATACAGAATAATTTATATTGTAATGGTGGTGGGTAAATTACTTAAAGAAACTTGTTTTTAATCTTTCTTTATTTTGAGAGAGAGACAGAGTGTGAGCAGGGGTGGAGCTGACGGGAGGGAGACACAATCAGAAGCAGGCTCCAGGCACTGAGCTATCAGCATAGAGCCCAACGCGGGGCTCAAACTCACGAATTGTGAGATGATGACCTGAGCCGAAGTTGGATGCTTAACTGACTGACCCACCCAGGCACCCCTAAATTACTTTTAATTCTACTATAAAAGTTAAAAGATAAAAGCATTAAACACTATAACTAAAAAGTGTTATATTTTTACTAAAAAGTATAACTAAATAATAAGATACACAATATACAACACAAATAGATATAAACCTGATATCAATAACTAAAGTTTTATGAGGGGAGTAAAAAAAAACAGTTTTTTATATGCAATGGATGTTAAGTTGTTATCAGCTTATAATATACTGTTATATTTTATGTACATCCCATAATAACCACAAAGAAAATATGCCTAGAAATTACACAAAAGAAAAAGAAAGAAATCAAAACATATCAATACAAAAATTAGTAAAAAGGAAATGAAGACAGCAAGAGATGAAAAGAAGGACATAAGAACTTCAAGGCAAATGGGACGTGATTAGCCATAGTACTTCCTTATCAAAATCTGTGTTAAATAAAAACTGATTAAACTCTCCAATCAAAATACAGAGTAACTGAATACATAAAAAAAAAGATCCACTCCTACAAGAGAACACTGAGTTAAAAGCCTCTTGACATAGGTCTTGGCAATGATTTTTTTTGGATATGAAGTCAAAAGCACAGGAAACAAAATAAAAGAGTAGTTTGACTACACCAAACTAAAAACATTCTGAGAAGCAAAGGAAACAATCAACAAAATGGAAAGGCTACATACAGAATAAAGGAAAATGTTTGCAAACCAAAAATTTCTAGAAGAAAATACAGGCAGTAATCTGACATTGACTGTAGAAACATTTTTCTAGACAGGTCTCTGACAAGGAAAACAAAAGCAAAATTAAATTATTGAGATTACACCCAAACAAGCTTTTGCACAGGGAAGGAAACCATCAACAAAACAAAAACACAGCACATTGATTGGGAGAAGTTATTTGCAAATGATAACCAATAAGGGGTTAATATCCATGATATATACATATGTATATATATGTATATATACATATGTATATATATAGTTTTTATATATATAAATTATGCAACTCAACTCCAAAAAACAAATAATCCAATTAAAAAACAAATAATCCAATTAAAAACCAGACATTTCCCCAAAGAAGACATACAGAAGGCCAACGGACACATGAAAAGATGCTCAACATCACTTATCATCAGGGAAATGCAAATCAAAACCACAAGGAGAATCACCACATGCCTGTCAGAATGGCTAGAATCAGTAACACAAGAAACAACAGGTGATGGTGAGGATGTGGGAAAAAAAGAATCTGTTAGTGGGAATGGAAACTGGTGCTGCCACTGTGGAAAACAGTATGGAGGTTCCTCAACAAATTAAAAATAGAACTACTATATGATCCAGCAATTCCACTACTGGGTATTTACCCACAGAACACAAAAACAGTAATTCAAAAAGATACATGTACCTGTATGTTTCCTTTAGCATTATTTATCATAGCCAAGATATGGAAGCAACCCAAGTATCCATCCATTGATGAACAGATCAAGAAGATGTGGTAAATATATACAATGGAATATAACTTAGCCATAAAAAAAGGCTAAAAAAAAGCTAGAGAGGGAAGGAACCAAACCAGAAGAGACTCTTAAAAACTGAGGATAAACTGAGGGTTGATGGGGAAGGGGAAAGTGGGTGATGGGCACTGAGGAGGGCACCTGTTGGGATGAGCACTGGATGTTGTATGGAAACCAATTTGACAATAAATCTCATTAAAAAAGTGAAATCTTGCTATTTTTGACAACATGGATAGACCTAGAGAGTGTCATGCTTGGTGAAATAAATCAAAGACAATACCAAATAATTTCCCTTGCATGTAGAATCTACAAAACAAAACAAATAGACAAAACAAAACCAAGAGAGACTCATAAATATAAGAAAGAAACTGTCAGGGGGCGCCTGGGTGGCTCAGTCGGTTGAGCTTCTGACTTGGGCTCAGGTCATGATCTCACAGTGAGTTCGAGCCCCAAGTCAGGCTCTGTCCTGACAGCTCAGAGCCTGGAGCCTGCTTCGGAATCTGTGTCCCTCTCTTTGCCCCTCCCTCACTCATGCTCTGCCTCTCTCGGTCTCAGAAATAAATAAATATTTGGGGATTCTAGGGAAGATAGTGGCGTAGGAGGACGCTGGGCTCACCACGCATCCTGCTGATCACTTAGATTCCACCTACAACTGCCTAAATAACCCAGAAAACCACCAGAAGACTAGCAGAATGGAGTCTGTGGAGCCAAGTGTAGACGAGAGGCCCGCGGAAGAGGGTAGGAAGGGCGGAGAGGCGATGGCGCTGTACGGACTGGCGGGAGGGAGCCGGAGTGGAGGGGCAGTCCACTGGCCAAGCAGAGCCCCTGAGTATGGATTGCAAAAGCGGAGGGGCCAGCCGGAGTGTGTTCCGACAGCAAGTGGGATTTACTATCTGGGAGGTCATAAGTTAACAGCTCTGCTCGGAAAGCGGGAAGGCTGGAGGACAACAAGAGGGAGAGTTGCTGAGCCCCGGGACAACAGAGCTCAGTTTGGCGGGGAGCAAAGGCGCTTGCCAGCGCCATCTCCCTCGCCCATCCCCCAGCCAAAACCCCAAAGGGAACCAGTTCCTGCCAGAGAAATTCCTTGCACCCCGCAAACACCCAGCCCTGTGCTTCTGCAGAGCCACCCCTCCTGCAGCGGGTCTGACTCCCACCCGCTGCCACAGGGCCCCTCCTGAAGCGGATCACCTAAGGAGAAGCGAGCTAAGCCTACCCTTCCTGCCCCCATGCACCTTGCCTACCCACCTTAGCTAATAGGCCAGATGCCCAGCACCACGAGCCTGGTAGTGTGCAAGTAGCCCACATGGGCCATGCCACCCCACAGTGAATCCCGCCCCTAGGAGAGGGGAAGAGAAGGCACACACCAGTCTGACTGTGGCCCCAGCGGTGGGCTGGGGGCAGACATCAGGTCTGACTGCGACCCCGCCCACCAACTCCAGTTATACACCACAGCACAGGGGAAGTGCCCTGCAGGTCCGCACCACTCCAGGGACTATCCAAAATGACCAAACGGAAGAATTCACCTCAAAAGAATCTCCAGGAAATAACAACAGCTAATGAACTGATCAAAAAGGATTTAAATAATATAACACAAAGTGAATTTAGAATAATTGTCATAAAATTAATCGCTGGGCTTGAAAACAGTATAGAGGACAACAGAGAATCTCTTGCTACAGAGATCAAGGGACTAAGGCATAGTCAGGAGGAGATGAAAAATGCTATAACCGAGATGCAAAAAAATGGAAACGACCACAGCTCGGATTGAAGAGGCAGAGGAGAGAATAGGTGAACTAGAGGATAAAATTATGGAAAAAGAGGAAGCTGAGAAAAAGAGAGATAAAAAAATCCAGGAGTATGAGGGGAAAATTAGAGAACTAAGTGATGCACTAAAAAGAAATAATACACGCATAATTTGTATCCCAGAGGAGGAAGAGAGAGGGAAAGGTGCTAAAGTTGTACTTGAAGAAATAATAGCTGAGAACTTCCCTGAACTGGGGAAGGAAAAAGGCATTGAAATCCAAGAGGCACAGAGAACTCCCTTCAGACGTAACTTGAATCGATCTTCTGCATGACATATCATATGAAACTGGCAAAATACAAGGATAAAGAGAAATTCTGAAAGCAGCAAGGGATAAACGTGCCCTGACATATACAGGGACCTTATAAGACTCGTGACCAATCTCTCTTCTGAAACTTGGCAGGCCAGAAGGATTGGTAGAACTTCAATGTGATGAGCAGAAAAAATATGCAGCCGAGAATCCTTTATCCAGCAAGTCTGTCATTTAGAATAGAAGGAGAGATAAAGGTCTTCCCAAACAAACAAAAACTGAAGGAATTCGTCAGCACTAAACCAACCCTACAAGAGATCCTAAGGGGGATCCTGTGAGACAAGGTACCAGAAACATCGCTACAAGCATAAGACATACAGACATCACAATGACTCTAAACCCGTCTCTTTCTATAATAACACTGAATGTAAATGGACTAAATGCGCCAACCAAAAGACATAGGGTATCAGAATGGATAAAAAAAAACAAGACCCATTTATTTGCTGTCTACAAGAGACTCATTTTACACCTGAGGACGCCTTCAGATTGAGAGTGAGGGGATGGAGAACTATTTATCATGCTACTGGAAGCCAAAACAAAGCTGGAGTATCCATACTTATATCAGACAAACTAGACTTTAAATTAAAGGCTGTAACAAGAGATGAAGAAGGGCATTATATAATAATTACAGGGTCTATCCATCAGGAAGAGCTAACAATTAAAAATGTCTATGCACCAAATACGGGAACCCCCAAATATATAAAACAAATACTCATAAACATAAGCAACCTTATTGATAAGAATGTGGTAACCGCAGGGGACTTTAACACCCCACTTACAGAAATGGATAGATCATCTAGACACATGGTCAATAAAGAACAAGGGCCCTGAATGATACACTGGATCAGATGGAACTGACACATATATTTGGAACTCTGCATCCAGAAGCAACAGAATATACTTTCTTCTTGAGTGCACATGGAACATTCTCCAAGATAGATCACATACTGGGTCACAAAACAGCCCTTCATAAGTATACAAGAATTGAAATTATACCGTGCATACTTTCAGACCACAAAACGATGAAGCTTGAAATCAACCACAGGAAAAAGTCTGGAAAACCTCCAAAAGCATGGAGGTTAAAGAACACCCTACTAAAGAATGAGTGGGTCAACCAGGCAATTAGAGAAGACATTAAAAAATATATGGAAACAAACGAAAATGAAAATACAACAATCCAAATGCTTTGGGATGCAGCAAAGGCAGTCCTGAGAGGAAAAGACATTGCAATCCAGGCCTATCTCAAGAAACAAGAAAAATCCCAAATACAAAATCTAACAGCACACCTAAAGGAAATAGAAGCAGAACAGCAAAGGGAGCCTAAACCCAGCAGAAGAAGAGAAATAATAAAGATCAGAGCAGAAATAAACAATATAGAATCTAAAAAACTGTAGAGCAGATCAATGAAACCAAGAGTTGGTTTATGAAAAAAAAAACAAAAACAAAAACAAATTGACAAACCTCTAGCCAGGCTTCTCAAAAAGAAAAGGGAGATGACCCAAAAAGATAAAATCATGAATGAAAATGGAATTATTGCAACCAATCCCTCATAGATAAAAGCAATTATCAGGGAATACTAGGAAAAATTATATGCCAACAAACTGGACAACCTGGAAGAAATGGACAAATTCCTAAACACCCACACGCTTCCCAAACTCAATCAGGAGGAAATACAAAGCTTGAATAGACCCATAACCAGCGAAGAAATTGAATCGGTTATCAAAATCTCCCAACAAATAAGAGTCCAGGACCAGATGGCTTCCCAGGGGGTTCTACCAGACATTTAAAGCAGAGATAATACCTATCCTTCTCAAGCTGTTCCAAGAAATAGAAAGGGAAGGAAAACTTCCAGACTCATTCTATGAAGCCAGTATTACTTTGATTCCTAAACCAGACAGAGACCCAGTAAAAAAAGAGAACTACAGGCCAATATCCCTGATGAATATGGATGCAAAATTCTCAATAAGATACTAGCAAATCAAATTCAACAGCATATAAAAAGAATTATTCACCATGATCAAGTGGGATTCATTCCTGGGATGCAGGGCTGGTTCAACATTCGCAAATCAATCAACGTGATACATCACATTAATAAAAGAAAAGATAAGAACCATATGATCCTGTCAATCGATGCAGAAAGGCCTTTGACAAATTCAGCACCCTTTCTTAATAAAAACCCTTGACAAAGTCGGGATAGAAGGAACATACTTAAAGATCATAAAAGCCATTTATGAAAAGCCCACAGCTAACATCATCCTCAATGGGGAAAAACTGAGAGCTTTTCCCTGAGAGCAGGAACACGACAGGGATGCCCACTCTCACCGCTGTTGTTTAACATAGTGTTGGAAGTGCTAGCATCAGCAATCAGACAACAAAATGAAATCAAAGGCATCAAAATTGGCAAAGATGAAGTCAAGCTTTCACATTTTGCAGATGACATGATACTATACATGGAAAACCTGATAGACTCCACCAAAACTCTGCTAGAACTGATACATGAATTCAGCAAAGTTGCAGGACACAAAACCAATATACAGAAGTCAGTTGCATTCTCATACACTAACAATGAAGCAACAGAAAGACAAATAAAGGAACTTATCCCATTCACAATTGCACCAAGAAGCATAAAATACCTAGGAATAAACCTAACCAAAGATGTAACAGATCTGTATGCTGAAAACTATAGAAAGCTTATGAAGCTAATTGAAGAAGATTTAAAGAAATGGAAAGACATTCCCTGCTCATGGATTGGAAGAATAAATATTGTCATAATGTCAATACTACCCAAAGCTATCTACACATTCAATGCAATCCCAATCCAAATTGCACCAGCATTCTTCTCGAAAAGAACAAGCAATCCTAAAATTCATATGAAACCACAAAAGGCCCCAAATAGCCAAAGTAATTTTGAAGAAGACCAAAGCAGGAGGCATCACAATCCCGGACTTTAGCCTCTACTACAAAGCTGTAATCATCAAGACAGCATGGTATGGGCACAAAAACAGACACATAGACCAATGGAATAGAATAGAAACCCCAGAACTAGACCCACAAAAGTATGGCCAACTCATCTTTGACAAAGCAGGAAAGAACATCCAATGGAAAAAAAGACAGTCTTTTTAACAAATGGTGCTGGGAGAACTGGACAGCACATGCAGAAGGTTGAAACTAGACCACTTTCTCACACCATTCACAAAAATAAACTCAAAATGGATGAAGCACCTGAATGTGAGACAGGAAACCATCAACACCCTAGAGGAGAAAGCAGGAAAAGACCTCTCTGACCTCAGCCGTAGCAATCTCTTACTCGACACATCCCCAAAGGCAAGGCAATTAAAAGCAAAAATGAACTACTGGGACCTTATGAAGATAAAAAGCTTCTGCACAGCAAAGAAAACAACCAACAAAACTAAAAGGCAACCAACGGAATGGGAAAAGATATTTGCAAATGACATATCTGACAAAGGGCTAGTATCCAAAATCTATAAAGAGCTCACCAAACTCCACACCCAAAAAACAAATAATCCAGTGAAGAAATGGGCAGAAAACATGAATAGACACTTCTCTAAAGAAGACATCCGGATGGCCAACAGGCACATGAAAAGATGCTCAGCGTCGCTCCTTATCAGGGAAATACAAATCAAAACCACACTCAGATATCACCTCACGCCAGTCAGAGTGGCCAAGATGAACAAATCAGGAGACTATAGATGCTGGAGAGGATGTGGAGAAATGGGAACCCTCTTGCACTGTTGGTGGGAGTGCAAATTGGTGCAGCCACTCTGGAAAGCAGTGTGGAGGTTCCTCAGAAAATTAAAAATAGGCCTACCCTATGACCCAGCAATAGCAGTGCTAGGAATTTACCCAAGGGATACAGGAGTACTGATGCATAGGGGCACTTGTACCCCAATGTTTATAGCAGCACTCTCAACAATAGCCAAATTATGGAAAGAGCCTAAATGTCCATCAACTGATGAATGGATAAAGAAATTGTGGTTTATATACACAATGGAGTACTACGTGGCAATGAGAAAGAATGAAATATGGCCCTTTGTAGCAACGTGGATGGAACTGGAGAGTGTGATGCTAAGTGAAATAAGCCATACAGAGAAAGACAGATACCATATGTTTTCACTCTTATGTGGATCCTGAGAAACTTAACAGAAACCCATGGGGGAGGGGAAGGATAAAAAAAGAGGTTAGAGTGGGAGAGAGCCAAAGCATAAGAGACTCTTAAAAAGTGAGAACAAACTGAGGGTTGATGGGGGGTGGGAGGGAGGGGAGGGTGGGTGATGGGTATTGAGGAGGGCACCTTTTGGGATGAGCACTGGGTGTCGTATGGAAACCAATTTGACAATAAATTTCATATATTGAAAAAAAGAAAGAAAGAAAGAAATATTTTAAAAATAAAAAAAAAAAAAAGAAACTGTCAGTTACCAGAAGTAGAAGGGGTTGGAAGCCAAACAAATAAGTGAAGGGGATTAAGAGGAATAAACTTCTGGTTACCAAATAAATAGGTAATGAAGATATAATACACAGCATAGAGAATACATTCAATAATATTATAATAACTTTGTATGATTACAGATGGTAACTAGACTTATGGGGATCATTTTGTCATGTATAAAAATACTGAATCCCTATGATGTAAACCTGAAAATAACATGACACTGTATGTCAACTCTACTTCCATATTAACAATATGTAAACTATGACCATTACTTCAAAGAGCTCACTGTAGAGTTCCAAATAAAGGACAAAGGAAATAGAAGTTTTGGGGTGATAGACAAAAAACTAGGGAAATTATACTATAATATTATGAAGAAATCAATATCCATGAAGATTATGTTTGAAGAATATTAACATATCAATATCCAAAGAATAATGAAAGGGAAAGAGACCATATATTTTTTTCAGGAAAACTGAAGAGCCACAGCACCGCAGGGATCCTTTGACCATGATGGCTATGCGGTCACCCAAGATGTCAGCTTCATCCATGTAGTGGGTGGTCAATAAGATGGTATGATCCTCTTTATACTGCTGAAGGACATCCCAGGTGGCCCTCCTTGAGACTGGGTCCATTCCAGATGTTGGCTCATCAAGTATCACAACCTAAAGACCAGAAGAACAATTCCATAACCATTAAATACTATGTACTAGTGTCACTAGGGTCTTACCAATTATGGGGTTTATTCTGGTTTTGCTTTTTTAGTCACTTGTCCAATTAAGCTAAGATAACAAGTTTAGACTAAAACTGAATTACAAATGCTAGGATAATTCCAAACCTGAGACAGTTTGGTTACAAGGTTGACAATATGAATTCCATATGGGATTTCATATGTAAAGTTCCTTTAACAGTCTTAGATCTATATCAGCTCTCAGGTTTCTGTTGGCTGATTTTTTTAGACCAGCTTCAGTGTGGATCCTTTTTTTGTTTATGTGTGTTTTTTGTCATTGTTGTTGTTGTTTTTACCTGGGATCCCCCTATAAGTGCTATGATCACAGAGAGTCTGCGCTTCATTCCTCCACTCAGTGAAAATGAAACTGCATTATGCTTATCTAGCAGGTTAAAAGTAGACAACATATGATCAATTTCCACAAGACGTGTCTTTCGAGGTATTCCTTTTACCTACAAAGAGAAGCGAGACTTTACATGGTACTTCCAACTTTATCCTTAGAAACACCTTACACAAGCTGTTCTCTTATATCATCTGTATAGTGTCTTTTTCCCTTTGTCTGACTTTATGTTTAAAGGAGAATTCATCAAAAATAAGTTTTTGAACTTTCTAAGAATAAGGATATGGATAATTGGTAATGTGCCTGAAGTACACCAATAGAATGGGAAAAAGGAACATATTTTTGGCTTACCAAACAATAAAAATAAAGGTGTTCTGAGACGGTCAAGTAATCAAACAACAAGTTCTGTTGGGGACAGAAGCCCAAGCTTTTCCTGATCTGGACCATCTGCTTTGAGGTGTCATATCCGTTAACATAGGCCTTTCCACTGGTAGCAGGATAGAGACCTAGGATCAAGTAGAAGACATAACAAAACCTTAGCTTTCATGAGGGACATAACAAACTGTTCTTTAATACCTTAAATTTGAAATCTACATATGGAGATTGGAAGATGGCGGCACAGGAGGACACTGGGTTCCCGAGTCCTGCTGATCGCTTAGACTGCTTAGACCATATCTGCCTAAATAACCCAGAAAAGCATCAGAAGACTAGCAGAATGGATTCTCTGGAGCCAAGCATAGATAAGAGAGGTCCACAGAAGAGGGTAGGAAGGGCGGAGAGGCAGTGCATGCTACCTGGACTGGCGGGAGGGAGCCGGGGTGGTGGAGGGGCAGCCGTCCTGGCAAGGCAGAGCCCCTGAAGTCTGGCTTGCATAAGCGGATGGGTCGGACTGCGTGAGTTCTGACAGCCAGTGGGACTTAACATCT